>NC_071501.1:123372410-123675440 GCF_028408465.1 Anastrepha ludens
GGCAGATTTTGTTGCAATATGGCCAGGTATTCCTCTTTCCGCATTATACCGTCTATTCGTACTAAAGGACCCACACCATTTTTGGAAATGCAGCCCCACACCATAATGGAGCCACCACCATGTTTTACTGTCTGCTTGATGTGATGTGGCTGGACTGCATTTGGGTCTTTAACCCAATACCAGGCCCGACCATCTGACTGAAATCGATTGATTTTGGTTTCATCAGACCAAATAACCTGCAATCGTTTTGAAATTTTATGAAAAAAGGTCTTTTATAATCCATTTATAAAGACGTACCTGATCCCAATTTTCAACTGTCCAGCTTTGGTGAGCCGCAACAAAATCCCGCCTCAACCGCACATGTCTTTTTGTCAGCATTGGCTTGGTTTTCTTCTCCGCTGCCTTTAGCCCCAGTTTTGACAGGCTGCGCCTGGCTGTCCACTGACTGGCATCAATATCCAGCATCTTTAGTGCTTCTTTGGGAGTGACCGCCTTGCTGCTTGTTACCAAATTTGCCAGATGGCGGGCATCGCGGTCGCTTATCTTCCTTGGCCGGCCTCCTTTGTTACTGGGAACAGCGTCTGGTACATTTTTCCGCAGCCTTTGCACAGCCATGTGGCTCACTTCGAATTTTTTAGCTATTTTTCTTATAGACTCGCCCTTCTTCAGCAAATCAATTATTTGGCGTTGTACTTCCCGATTTAACATTTTGTCTTATTCACGGTCACGTTTATAATAATTAAAGATCCACCAAATATATAATTACGAGAAAAATAACGGAAAATTTGAAAATTAAGAGTGAGTGCAAAACTGCAACATTTGTCTTTATTTGCATTATTGCTTGCTACTAGTGTTGTTGTTGTTGCATTGACACCACACCGGTTTGAGAGAGAGAGTACATACATGCCAATAAAGTTATGCAAAAAAAATATTTGATTTGTTAAAACATGTCTAAAAAAAAATGTGTTGAAATAGAAAGTATTACATTTTGTTACAGTTTTGCTCTTCAGTGTATGTACTTGCCCAGCGCTCGCTGAGTTGGCTCGAAACCTATTTTTCCAGGAGCATATAGCTGGTGGTCAAGGGGATTCCAATCCTCTCCTTTCGCGGGGAAATCCCCTCACAGGTTCTTTGTTTGGCCAGCTAATCCACTTTACAGTTTCCCGCAATGTCGCTGTGACCAGGAACCCAGCTGAGACATATATCAAAGAATTCGAATGCAATCGAAAGTGAAGCCAGGCATTCCCTCAACAGTTTCGAATTAACAATAGAAATTAAAATTAATAATAAAATTCATAAAAAAATATCTAATTATCACGCCAGCAAATCAGCTGCTTCTGTCAAGTTCACTGAGACTGGGATAACGGTTCGCGGATTTCGCCACCTTCTGTATCATCTTCATCGGGGTAATTTATTTTTACTCAGAGCTTGGTTTGCAACTTTTATAAATAAGCGCTTGTAGACAAATAAAGGTAAGGTTTGAAAAATTATTCGAGACAAGGAGCTCTTCCAGCATTTTTTTTTTTTGTAATTTAAAGACAGGGTAGAGTTTATGCATCCACTGAATGATGACTGCCTAAACGCCAACTTGGATACTACTTATTTTCTTCTTCTTCTTCTTCTTCTTCTACTACTACTACTACTTCTTTTCCTTCTTCTTTTTTTATCCATGCACCTCACCCCATAGCCATACTACGGTAGTTGATCGCTCCTAGATCGCTTCTTAGACCTTCTTCAACGTCGTCTACCCATTTTTCCGCCCTCTTCGCGACCTCTATAAGTAATTTGCCTAAATTTTGACTACAAGAAATCCTTAATGGCTTCTCTACCTTATCCAAACGAACGAACACCTAAATCAGATTCTAAGTTTGATATCTCTTTAAAAGCTGATTTAAATTCTTTTTCTTCTTCTACTTAATTGGTGCGACAACTGCTTACGCGATTTTGGGCGAAGTTTAACAAAGCGCGCCAGTCGTTTCTTTATACTTCTTACCGACGCCAGTTGGACACAACAAATGAAGCCAAGTCCTCCTCCACCTGGGGGAGCAACCAGCAACCTTCTGCCAACGCCGCCAAATTTAGGACTCAATTCAACCAGTGCCTACTGTGCCTCCTTTGCCATTCGAAAGTTTTGCTCCGAAGTGCATTCAATCAACAACTGAATGAATAACCAGCCAAATGGGCGAACGTGAAAGAAGACTAATTGGAAAAATGTGAAGCAGCACAAAGAGATCTAATTACCCTAATGGCGTTCGAATGCCACACGTTGAAAATACGCGCACAATACTTTTTTGCTCGAGCTGGCGAAGCAGTTAGCTGGGCAAATATAAATTTGAGCCTGTCGCCAATAGCAAGAAAAGCAACAAAAAGCAGATGAGCAATACAATACACTTTTAACGGTACTTTGGCGCAACTAATAGTTAAATTTGTTTTTAATCATTACGCACCTCAACTCGTATTCAAGCACACACATACATACACACATGCATGCAAACAAAGAAACTAGCTGGCTACTTGTCTGCTTTCGTGCCTCATGCACCGTAAGTGGTGCGTGTTGCTGCGACATAAGGCCAAGACATCAAGCAAATTACAACATCTAAAGGTCCTTCTGGCTGATTTTGATGGATACTGACAATTGCAGCGCGTGCTGTCATCTGGCAAATGAATTGAATACTAACAAAACATTTAATGATCGCCCAAGCAATTTCAAGTGAGTTCGATACGAAAACGCCGATGCAAACGTAGGGCAAACATGCGAGACACGCTACCGAAGTAAATGAGGCTAATAGGAGATTTTTCGAAACTTCAATTTACAAAAAACAAATAAATGAGAAATACAAAACAAAAAACTAAAAAACGAGTTAATAGGCTTCTCAACAATCCTTTCCGTTCGGCTGATGTGAAAATTTCACCGCAATATTCTTTTTCGCGGTGAATTGAGTAATTTCGAGCCATCCGTTCTACGCATATTGGTTTTGTTGTTGCGACGAACCGTTGCTGCCAAACTGTTATAAGCGGATTTTCACTGTTGACGCCTCAAATTTCCATCGCTTCCTACTTTGCACACTTTCACACACTCACACACGAACAAATCTGCATATTTACTACGAGACGTACACTTACCACGCATCTACATATGTATGAGTGTACACTTGAGCGCATGTTGCAAGGACCACACACATTGCCGCTTTTAGGGCAACACCTTCGCTGCTTCAACGCTCATTAAAAATTATGCAACATTACGCGGAGCTAAACGCAACTTAAAACTCGTATAATTCCTTGATGGCAGTAAAGGCGTAACAAACAGGCGTCGCACGTTGCACACATTTGTGTATACAACAAACACACAAACACTTGGCAAAGGATAATGCAGGATACCTATCCGACCACCCGGCGTTTGTGAACTCGAATACATCAAATACGATTACACACATACACGCACATGGCTCAGTTACGTATTTGGAAATCCATTCCACGCTCGGCTTCGACACTTAAGCCGCTTAAATGGCCAACTCTTAACACTTTTACACGTTCTCATTCACACTGTCGTGTGTACGTACGTATATATATTTTTAAGTGATCCTTCATGGCACATTGAAAATTTGCCACATTTCTTGGGTGGATCTGCATCGTTGATAAAGTGATTTATGAGATTTCAGAAAACACCCCCTCGGATAAAAGTAAATTTCGAGCTAAGCTGAGAAATACAGCGAAATTTTAGAATTTTTACGAAATTAAATTTTAGACATTTAAATGTTGCAATACAAAATGGTGTTGTTCAATACCAGCAGGGCCATCAGAGTTGAGAAGGACCTCTTCGAGCCGCTTGATACCAAACGTGGTTTTAGTCATAGTGACTCGCAGTCGTGTGGCTTCTTTAACCTGCTGCTGGAAAGGTCGTGCCAGCCGCAGAACTTGATCGCTCAGACACATTTTTGTATAAGAGCCAATTGTCGGCGTATGCCCATGATATTGATATCGATGGTAGCGCAGCGAATAAAGATCCAGCGGCTTCGTTGACTGGGTCACAGTTCGAATGAATACAAACACTTTGGCTCTAAAAGTTTAGCGGTTATCGCGTCAATTAACAAGAAGATGAAGAAATATTGTTAAATTAAAGACATGAAAGAAATTTATTCGAAATACTTATACTATATTATACTTCAACAGTGTCATAACTCAAAAAAGGAAAATGTCGAGAAAAACGGCTTCAAAGTTTCAAGATACCGAGACTGACATGCATATTAAATATTTATATATTTTCATCTAATGATATACTGTTTAAAGCACAAAATACGGTCTTGTGGTCCACGTCAGCCGTTTCTACATACGTCCAACGACCAGGACTATTAACCCTTTTCGAGATATTCGATTTTAAAGATCAGTATTGTGCGCAGTATTTTTGCCTTTTAGTAGGAACACTAATATTTTTGTAAGAAATATACTTAGGAACAATTCGGTCTTAATCCAAAATCTTGTGATTTGTTTTATGTTTTACAGAACTTTTCTTTGATTGAAACGATTCAATAATGTCGAAAGGTAGAAGTTGCACCCCAGCTCTTCAAAAAGCAATCATAGAATCGAAAACGACCGAATTATACTGCATTAATATTTCAACACAATTAAACGTTTCAAAAACGATGGTTTTTAATACTTTGAAATGTTTTCCTAACTATATACGAGTATGCTACATCTGCCGCCTCTTGAACCTTTCTGCAAAAATTCAGCGGCCTGTTCGCCTTTAAGGCTCAGAGCAAGCTCACAATGAAAACCTGTCACACACGGACATTCAACCATCTTAAACTCCTGTACGGATGTACCCAGTGAGTGTGATTATCACCGTCCCACTCTAAGCTTCGAAAGGACTTTCTCAGGGAAAATCCCTTCTAGACTGGAATGGCTTGAAGCAGATCCATCAATCAACACACCCGTTAAGATCTAAACGAACGGATCTAAAATGGATACCTGTATAGGGCCAGGGTTATATTGCGTAGAGCTTTTTGTTAGTGAATCTTTTAACAACCGGATCGCTGTAGTGTGTTTCAAGCGGAAATAAACGCTTTTCATGAAGCCTTAAGATGGTTAGAAATAAACAGAATACCAGCATCAGATATCTGCATTCTATCAGACAGCCAAGCTGTTCTACGGGCTCTGGATGCATTCCAAACAGCATCAGGGAGTGTCTTGCATTGTCGCCAATCTCTTAATGAGATGGCTAAACACTATCGAACTATTTTATGTTTTGTGTGGTTCCAGGCCACAGAGGTATACCAGGGAAGTGTAGGGCTGACCAAATTGCAAGAGAAGGTATGCCAAACATAAGTAATTTTATGGTAGTCCCTCTCGCAACTCCAAGCTTCTTGTTATGGAAGATGGAATAGTGCAAATATCTGTGAATTTGCTAGGCAAACATGGCCAATACCAAATTTACGTCTATCAAAGAATATTATAAAATTGAGTAGACTTCAGGTTAAGCCTTAATAGAGACCCTCACAGGACATTACGCGCTTACCTGCATGATTTCTGTCATAGCTGTAGGAATGAGGAGGAGTTGGAAACAATTCACCATCTTTTTGCACATGTCCGGCTCTAGCCCGAAGCAAAAACCGATATTTAAGATCCTACTTATTAAATAGTATTGATGATCTATACTCTTCAGATATCAACAAACTTTTACGCTTTACCCACAGCTCAGGATGGTTCAATCTGGAACTGAAAATGTAGCCCAGCTCCTGCCGCTCAAAACGGACAAATTTCGTTTCGGTCTACATAAGTAGCACCGTTGCTCCTATGTGCAATGCGACTGCCAAACCTATCCATCTAAATCTGCAGAGAAGATTCCCAGAAGAAAGAAAGAGCAACAGACTACCAGCCAGGTTGATCGTTAGATTGTCAAAACAGGATCTCAAGAAGTGTACTGTCGGCATCCTCTGTTTTTCTTAGATAAAAAGACTAAGACATATTCAACATATTTTACATTAAAAAAAAACTGTAAAAAAAAATTTTATTGAAAGAAGCCTCAAATGGCGAAAACTGGGTTCCGTTCGCAAGTATTTTCCAACGGGCATATTTATGTAAGTGGGTTTCCCGCATTTTTGCTTCTTCTTGTATAATCAATCAGAATATAGGCTGGTATAACTTAATAATCATTACATATGCCTGTACAATTATATGGTTTAAGTTGATCAAGACATGAGATGCAACTCATCAAAATTATTTCACCTATTTCAGCATTAAACTCGCCCCGTAACTTAACCAATACATGCGCAATAACATACATACAAATGCGTTTATTCTACTCTTAACTACCAACATTTCTTCCATTTCAAATATGAATTTTTTAAAAAGCCTGTTGGCAAAACACATCAGCACGACACACAAAGGATATCTGGACCACCATGGAAATTCTATTGGCATGAAGAACTCAAATTACGAGGCTATTGTTGCCAAAGGAATGATCTATCGCATGCCATCAGCCAGATATCGGGGATGTCCTTTCCGCCGCACCAGAGCAACGTAAGGGGTTTTTCGATTGTATACCGTTGGCTGATCTGTCATTTGGCAGATGCGACATCATCTTAGAGCACTTACCTGGTAGAGAGCAAAAAGAAACATGAACAGAAAGGAAAAAACGGAAAAAGAATATCAAAGAATTTAAATACAATTTAGGGCAAAATGATGAATAGCAAAGGAGTCAATGCATGTGTGTGAGCGGCTTTTGTAAGAGCATTACCAGCACATCCATTGAGTGCCTGCATCAGCGACTTTTGGTACGCGCGCGAAACAAAGGCAACGAGATGTATGGCAAAAGAGTTTGCCTATTGTTTGATTGTCGCTGGTTTTGTTAGTTTGTGGCTCGAAAAGTCAATTTACGAGGATTTACGAGGATCGACTGTTATTTTAAGGAGGAAAGGAGTCTGAAAGAAGGGAAGTCTGAAAGGGCGAGCCAGTTGTTTGTTTTTTTTTTTGAGTAGAGGAATTAATTATTTCTGTATTTGAAGAACTTAATTTAATTAATCAAAAATCAGCAGAGAACTATGAGATTCAGTGTGACTGTAAGGATGTCTTTCGCAGCGCGGAAGTCAAACGCAAATTCTTGGAAACGATGGTTTCCGCCTATCTGTATTAGCCATGTAATTAAGGCACCTGCGCTTACACCTCCAAACTGCAACCGCAGCCCAAGGCAATTATGTTGCGCAACCAATGAAAGTGAATTTGTCTGCACTACTGCGTATGTGTGTGTGAGAGTACATGCAGTCAATTAATGATGTGCAACAGCATTTACACCAACGCACCATAATTATTTTTTAGAAAAATCCTCACTCGTATTTCAAAGGCAGCGCTCCGCTCATAGATGTGGCTGTAAAGCACTTTGCGAAATTAATTTTTTAAACCGTTTCCCTCTTGGTGCTACCTTTTACACCGCCTCACTTCTTACATATCCTGCCACGCAACAGAGCGACCAATGCGGCTGGCCGCTCAGCGCCTGGGTGTCAAAAGGTTGCCGCAAGGCCAACACCTCTAACCAACCGATGCGCTGTTGGTGGCATATTTTTGTTGTTCTACAATATAGAACATTTCGTTAAATACTCAATTTTACGTTTGTGGATTTCAGTATATTCGGTAATTTTAATTACAGAGTAGAAAAGTGTGCAATACACCGAGCTGATTTGGCTTTCGCAACCTCCGAGTACTGTGGGTGCAACACGTGCGCCACAGGAAGCGCAAAGCGGTTCTGGAAGTTGTGCTGCATTAGCCAAAAACGAAAGAACTGTGAAGTGGCAAGGCTAGCCGACAGATAGCCTGCGTGTTTCTACTAGGCGTTGCAGCTGCACGAAACCTATTAATTTAAATGGCACTTTGCTAATAGCTCATCCTGTCCTAATTGACACCTGAAGACACATTCGGAAACCACACTTTTGAAAGATGTCCAATCGGCGCAACGGTGGATCAAAGAAGGGAGATTGAAAAAACGCGAGGGCAGAATAATTTATAAGTTTAGTAAAATTTTGCGTCAAAAATGAATCTTTAGCGTATATTTGGATATGATGTTGCGTAGGTATCTTTCTTCATGCATCAGTGGCAATGAAAATTATTAAATTGGGAATCCACTAAAAAGTATATTTCAAATATACAGTTTGCCTCATAGAAGTGTGTCGGGCAAAATTCAATTTCGTTACAAAAAAAGTAAATGCTGCTAAATAGGTATACCGTTATATCGGTCTCTGGAGGTTCGAGCGATGATATCAAACGCCGAATAAAGAAACCTGTGACGGCATTTGTCTCTCTGCAATCAATTTGGAACGCATTACACATTTCATGGCGCACGAAACTTCGAATTTTTAATTTCAACTTTCCGACTTAACTTTATGGTTGTGAAACATGGAATGCGATATCAGCTGACACAAGCTCAATACAAGTTTTGTAGATGCCTTCGAAAAAATCTCAAAATATTCTGGCCAAATGTTATCTCGAATGCTCACTTATGAGCCAGAGCCCAGCAGAAGCCAATGCTATTAGAGATCCGAAAGAGAAAATGGACTGGATTGGCCGCATTCTACGCAGAGTGAATGGTGGCTCAACAAGGGCCGCCATTGATTGAGACCCCAAGAAAGCCGCAGACGTGGAAGACCAGCGAATACCTGGAGACGACTGCTGAAGTCAGAAACCCACGCCATGCAGCTTAGCTGGAATGAAGTTAAGAGATTGGCGCAAACAGACCCGAGTGGAAGAAATTCGTTGTGGCGCCATGGAACTCTAGGCGCCACACTGGAACTCCAGGAATTTATGATGATGATGAAATAAGAGTATCTTTTCGCAATTTCTTAGAAAAATTTAGAAAGTGTACGTTGTTTTTAGAAAATAATAGAAATACCCGTATAATATTTGAATAAGTTGAAATAAATAAATAAATGGATACAATGGTACACTGAAATTAAAAATATTAACGTCTTCGGCGGATAAAGTTCTAGCAAAAAATGTGCCTCCCCACAGCAATGATTTGTTTGTGACAAAGCCGAACTCATCAGAGTGTTAAAGGGGTATTCTGGTCTACATATTTGAATAAGTTGAAATAAATAAATAAATGGATACAATGGTACACTGAAATTAAAAATATTAACGTCTTCGGCGGATAAAGTTCTAGCAAAAAATGTGCCTCCCCACAGCAATGATTTGTTTGTGACAAAGCCGAACTCATCAGAGTGTTAAAGGGGTATTCTGGTCTACACGCCTTAATTTTAGGTATTCCTAAAACTAAGATAAAAAATGAAAAACATTTTTACTATCCATTTTTTTATGGTTTTTATTAATATTGGAAAAGTATAAAAAAAATAAATAAAAACAAAAAATAAAAAAAATCGTGGAATTAGAGTCCGACGGAGTGGGGACTACATAAAAAACGGTGCTCCATGGTTGACATGATTCCAACCCTTGCAGTGATCTAAAACAAACAAATTAAAAAAAATGTTCATTAGTTAGGGTGTCGCTAAAAGAGCCAACATGGCCCTCACGTTAAACAAAAAGAGCATTCGCACTCTCACAGGCGCCCTCACGGGTCACTTCACCTGCAACAAACACTTACATAAATTAGGCTTAACTAACACCAGCACCTGCAGATTCTGCTGCGAAGATGAGGAGTCTATGGAAAATCTCATTATCGAATGTCCGGGGTTGACGCATAGAAGGAAAAGGTTTTTAAACAAGTTCATGCTTACAGATGAAGACCTTCAATCACTCCCTCAGAAGGAGCTGGTACAATTCATAAGCTTACTTAACAGTCAATAGACAGCATAGGGTGCACAATAGATCAATATGGTCGCAGTGCTAAAGGGCCACACCTTAACCCTTTACAACCATTACATTAGGGTGTCGCTATCGGACTACGCCAAGTCAAAGTAAAAAAAAAATAATCAACAAATGGCGTCAACTTGAAAAAAAAAATTGTTTACCCCCTTTTTTTACCTTTTCAAACTTTTTAAAAATACTTCAAACTTAGATTTTTAAAAATACAATAATAAAAAATTCTTATCAAACTTCAAAGCGATCGGTCATGTAGAATTTGAGATATCATGACGACCATGTCAAAAAAGTAGTTTTGCGAAAATCGCGTTTGAAGTTTGAGCAACAATTCCAATAGAATAACTTAGATCATAATATTTACTACTCACTCTGGATTAATCGGCGATATATTTCCAGGTATATATTATAGAAGTATAAAGTATTTATATATATGTATAGAATAAATAAAGGTTGTGTGGGATACAAAAGATTTTCTGGAAAGAATGAGTCCTCACGTCGTCCGTTCATTGTGTGATTCGCTCCACTCGGCCGACTTAAACGCCAGATCACAATATCCGCTGTATCTCCGAAAATAATTCGAATTTTGAAAAACCCGTTGAAGCGCATATTTTTGAAGCTCTAAATTTTGAAAATATGCAAAAAAAATCGATTTTTTTTAATTTCTAGACCAGAATACCCCTTTAATGTATTCAAAGACTTATTTCGACGATATTTACCTGCAGAAGGCTTCAAATTCCGTTGTGCTGCTTCTGAAAGCCACATGATTTGTAATGAGAAATAAACAAAAAGTTTGCCTTTGCATTGCAGCAGAAACTACTATGACGAAAAACTTTTATTTTCACTCTTGGGCTGTTGCTGTTGTTCAATGGAGAATCCAGCATCTATTGGCGCTACGAGAGTCACACAACCAAATTTGATAATCAATTAAAATATAAAAATTTATTGTAAAAATTATTTGTTACTAAAAGTTTGATTTAATTAACATTGAAGTCATCAACTTTTAATTTTTTTCTCCACCATGAAGAGGTACATAATTCTTGTTGAGATCCTTTTAATTTTACGTCCATATATTTGCGTTTATTTGTAATGAAATATATGCATAAAAAAATGAATTATGTCTGTAGCTTCTGTGCTCGCCTTAATTATGAGGGCTGACTCTAAAAGGGCTAATGACAGTTACGGTTATGTCCGCTGAACATGACTTGGCCCGATGCGAGCCAGCAGCGAATGGTAAAGCAAGCGTCTGGCTGTAACTGAGTCTATAATTATGACCATCCGTGGCTTAGTACGAGTTAAATGACCATAACATTGGCAGCTGTATATGTAAATTTCGTGTTAAGGTGCATTAAAGAGGTGGAACACTGCAAAGCAACAATTATGAAGTTATATATTTTAAATTTAAGTCTAAAGATTTATTTATTAGCTACAGAAGGGATGCAAAGAAGAAAGTGTTTCGTTATGTCAAATAATAAGCCAGGTGTTATGTATATGTACGAGTGACCCAAAAGCCATATATTCGATGCAACTGCACTGCACTGCACATTGCAAGCAAAAAAAAAAAAATTAAATCAAAAATATTCTAAGGACACCTAAAGAAATGCTCTTGTTTTCCTCACCGCAGCAGTTACGGTTTGAGCAACCACAAAGTCGCAAAACTAATAAAAAGCAGTTTATGAGCCTCCTTAAGGATATTGCGAAGCGACTTTTCCGAAACTATAGTCGAACCACAGGCCACAGGATTATCAAGTTCCAAGTATTGTGGGGCATTAACCGACTTTGTGGTACATAAATCTTCCGAAGTCATAAAGTTAGAACAAACAAACATATAAACAGACAGTAGTGAAAGCAAACAAACAAACAAACGAATGAACAAACAGACAATTGGAAGAATGACGGTGAAGGTAAACCGCAGCGCCCTGCAGCTTTGTTTCACTACTCGACACTCAACAACAACAGCAACGCGATAATGTGAAACGCTCTGATGCAAAAAATGCAACAAATGTCACACCTTTGCACCGTATGATGCAGCTCACGCCACAAACGGCATGCAACAAACACATGCACAGGCACACTCACGCAGTTCCTCAATAGCAGGACCCGACAATGCAGCCGATCGCATTGGCATCAGGAGAAAGAGATGTGCTGCGATCGGAGAGGCGCGAAATTGAAATCTGAACCGCAGTAGCCGCAGCAACAATGCCAGCGCCGACTGTCCGTCTGTATGTCTGTGCATCACTGGCATTGCCTCAGTTCTAACATTTTTTATGTGCATTTGTAATTTGACTCATTAACAATTTTCGTAAGGCAGTCAGCAAAGAATTGCTTGTTTTTGTCAAATTTTGAGGGGTTTGAATGCGTTTTGCCGCATAAATCACAATTTAAACGATGCATGATTTGAAAAATTGAAAATGCCTTGGAAGTGTTGGTTCGCCTGAGAAGCTAGGATTTATGACGGCATGAAACATGGGTTTGTTGCGAGGGAAAAGTGTTTGGTAAAAAAGTAGTGCACGAATGTAAAAATAATATAAAAAATGTAAAATCCGGAAATAGCTCGAAAAATCATTCAATAAAAGACAGTAGGAAGAAATAAAATTTTTGATAACAAAGTAAAATCCAATGGAATTATTGATGGAAGCTGGCTCCATCTCATGAATCGTTAATCGTTGCTGAATTGGATATTTCAGGGCATCACAAAACAGGTCAAATGTTGATTGAACTTTGAAGCGTAATGCGACATCCTGATGAAATCAAGATCATACAAGCCAAGTAGCTCTTACCGTTGACCGAAATTACGTTTCGACGGCTAGGCACTTTTCACTTTAGTTTTCTGAATTTCAAGAATGTTTTATTGAATAATTACAATATTAAAGGCATCTCTGGCACTATGAGTCCAATGATCGAGGCGATAGCAGTTAGTCACCACCATCATCAAAGAACAAAAGCCGACCGCGGTAGCCGAATGGTTGGTGTGTGACTACCATTCGGTAGTGGCTTGAAACCTCGGACACGAAGCTCCAAATGATAGAAATACAATAGTTTTTTATACTTATGGTAGCTGTTGCTCCACAGCAGACAAGAGCAAACCTCCGAGTTTATTTCTGAAATGAAAAAGCTGCTCATAAACAAAACAAATTTAACTACCATTCAGAGGCGGCATATATTTGTATGTATTTTCAATTGAGGAAAACCTCAAGAAGCACTCCAAAAATAGGAGGAGCAGCTCGCCAAAATATTCAAGAAGGGAGTAAGCGCCAATTATAAATATCTAAAATGATTTTTCGTATTGGAAACTCGCCGAGTGACTGAAAGGGATTTAGTAAAAGGAGTAGTGTAAGATAAGTTGGAAGCAATATTTTGACTTCAGTATTGAGTTTCACTGTGCGCACTGGCGCATTCCCTAACAACAGAACAAAAACACATTTGAATGCGACTGCCTCAGCCACATTTAGGGTGTTTTCGAAAGGATGAAGTGAGTTTAGTGCATCGATGGACCATGGATGAGACATGGGTCTATCACCATGGTTCTAAATCAAAACAACAGGCTAAGGAGTGGTGTCAACCTGGATACTCGGCTCCAAACGTGTTCTGAAATCGGTCTAGAAAGTGTTAACATCAATTTTTTGAGATGCGAAAGGTATTTTGTTTGTGGATTATTTCCAAACTGGTAAAACAATAAATTCTGAATATTATTGTAACCTTTTAGACCCAGTTTGCAAAAGAAAAAAAATCTTTTTCATCAGGACAAAGCACCGGGTCACAAGAACATTTTGACAATGGCTAAAATCCATGAGTTAAAGTTCAAATTGTTGGCGCATGCACCGAATTCATGAGACTTGGCTCCTGGTGACTTCCATCTGTTTCCCGACCTAAAAAAATTCACGCGTGGAAAGCCTTTTTCATCAAATGAAGAGGTCATACAGCTGTGGAAGCTTATTTTGCAGCCCTTCCAGATTCTCACTTCAGGGAGGGAATTCATAAATTAGAATCTCGTTGGAAAAAATATACTGATGTTCAGGGAGACTATCCTGAATAGTAAAGTGTATTTCAAACCATAAAATTTCGTTTTTTTCAAATCGCAAAACTTATTGAGCAACCTAGAATCTCTCTTGCCAACTTTGGACTAAAAAGGCAATTGAATAGTAAAGTCCTCTCTCGACGAACAAAACTAACACTCTACAAGGCTGTGATCGTGCCCGTCCTAACGTATGGCGCAGAAGCGTGGACGATGACGCGATGCTTGGAGTGTTTGAGAGAAAGATTCTGCGCAAGATTTTTAGACCTTTATACTTTGCAAACTTCCAATATCGCAGGCGATGGAACGATGAGCTGTATGAGCTTTACGACGACACAGACATAGCGCAGCGAATAAAGATCCAGCGGCTACGCTGGCTGGGTCATATCGTCCGAATGGATACAAACGCTCCGGCTCTGAAAGTATTTGATGCGGTACCAGCTGGTGGTAGCAGAGAAAGAGGAACGATCTGCGTTGGAAAGATCAGGTGGAAAAGGACTTGACTTCACTTGGTGTGTCCAATTGGCGTCGGTTAGCACGAGAAAGAAACGACTGGCGCTTTGTTAAACTCGGCCAAAATGGCGTAAGCGGTTACCGCGCCAATTAAGAAAAAGAAGAAAGAAGTAAATATATTATTGTGTTCGGGAGTAAGTTCATATCGTCTTTATATTTTTTCTTATTTTACAACGAATTGTTTGCTGTTTGGCAAAGGGTACTTATCCATTCGATAGAACTCTTTCTGCTCTACAAAACTTTGTTAATGTTATTTTTGAGTTATTTTAGTTTTTATTACTTTTGAGGCTTAGAAATGGAATACCGAGGAGGCAAAAATCAACATTTTAGGATCCTGCTCTTCTTTGCATTTCATCGAGGCCAAAAAGCTGCCGAAGCAACCCGGGACATTTGCGACGTATATGGAGTAGGTTTCATAGGCGAGTCTACAGCACGGAAATGGTTTGTCTGAATTCGATGAAGAACGTCTGAAATCTGTTTTGAAGGAAAACGGTCACCAAACCAGACGTGAATTGCGAAAAAAATGAACTGCAATCATAAAACAATTCTCAATCACCTTCATTCAATGGGATTTACCGAAAACCATACTCTTTCACGACAACGCAACTCTTCACACGGTCATTAAAAACTGGTCCACCCACTTCTTTGACACCAGTCCAGGCGATTTTTACCGGAGCGGAGGTTATAAATAGCAACGACGAATATATAATTGATTAACTAATTGATATAATTATCGTTTTCTTGTTTAAATAAAAGTGTTCTTTCAAATGCTACGAACTTGTTCCCCAACCTAATACAGGGTGGGCCATGTAAAATTTCCTCTTTGAATCGGATATAAAAAAAAAATAATCAAAATTTTTTGAAACTTTTTTTTTTATTTTGAAGATTGAACATTGTCATTTATGAATGAAAAATAATATCGTTCAAATGACTGCCACGACTGGCTTTACAGGAGGCCATTTGATCAACCCAATTATCAAGCACATTTTCGATTGTTTGGGCTCCAATTTCATGAATGGCAACTTCGATTTCGTGTTTTAAAGCCTCAGTCGTCTCTGAATGGTTCGCATAGCATGTGTCCTTAACGGCCCCCCCCCAAAAAATAGTCGAACGGACTTAAATCACAGCTCCGAAATGGCCCGATGAAACCGGCAGACCAAAAACCGCACCAAACAGTGACTCGTTGTGGATGCATTTGCTTCTCTACAGCAACGTGTGAATTTTCTGAGCCCCAAATCCGACAGTTTAGCTTATTGACGTAACCACCGATGTGAAAATGAGCTTCATCAGAAAAGATGATTTTTCGGTAAAAATGCTCATCTGCACTTTGGAAATAGGTTTTCAATATTTCCCAATTTTGTTCAAGCGTATAGCCTCCCATTTCGTAAATGTCAAACCTTTAAGTAAATTATGAACACATTTGACATGTCATTTGTGTTACCATTCTCAAAAAAATAGTTGGTTCAAAAAGCAAACGCTATATGGCCCACCCTGTATATCTGGAGGCTTACCTGGCTTTGGTATGAGAATAATTTGGGGCACTTTCCATTGCACAGGAAAATACTCAGTTCTTAGTTGAAAAAGTGGATGATAAATTTGTAGGCGTATAAACTTAATTGTTTATAATTTTATTCCCTATGAGGTCGCACCTTGGCGGTTTACTTACCTTCATGTGTTTATTTATTAAATATTTAACCTCCTTCCAATTAAATGCTGCGACTGGATCTCCTGCAATCTGGAATGGTGGTCAACTTGCTGGGCATACACATTCCACAGACATGAATTGGTTTCGATATTTCAATAAAAAATAGTCTCAGGAAATTTTAATATTAACTTTAAAGCAGATATCGAAAAAGTCAACGCAGTTCGCGCTACATAGCAAAATAATTCATTTATTGAGTTTTTTCTGCACTGGACGAAAATTTCCTATCTTAGCAAAACATACTTTCTCCCACCATGAACTTATCCCAGTAATCAATTAACACAGGATAACCAACAAATATTTTCAAAATTACCAAAATTGTCTACTCCCTGGAGTTTTGAACCGCTGCCCGAATGCAAACCACTTTTGCTTATCCTGACAAATGCGCAGAACACAGAGCGAATAATGGCCAAAGAAGGCGTTTACAACGCATCCGAAATGTAAAATATTTTGTAAATATTTGCAAAGGCGGATAATAAATTAATATTTATACAGACTCATGCCACAATAACAACAACAAGCGCAAACAGCATAACCAGAGCAACAACAAATGGCCAACAGCGAAAAAAATGTCAAACAATCAGAAGAAATTGCAACGGCCCAAAATGACATTTGACAAACATGACAACAGTATAGTACATGGGGCATGCAACATGCAGCACAAGTTAGAAACAAAGAGGCGTCACAGCATCGAAAAGCAATCAAACAACGTGCACAATGCAAACAGCTATGGCTGGAGCAACTGCAGGGATTCACGCTGTATTGGCTGGCAGGAGGCCATCTGCGTGATGGTTGTGCCGAAAGGCACCTAAATGGCCAACCAACAAATCAAAGTGCACCATCAGTGCAGTGAAATGGGTTTTCAAAATCAACTTTTTGGTGCAGAATAATGCAACAGTGCAGTTGTACAGGGGCATCGTATGTACACCTACACACACAAGTGAGTGCCAACGGTAAATAAATAGAATCAATAAATTTTGGAAAATGTGGAGAATTGGTTTTCGTAAAGAGTATGAAATTTTGGACTGTGCTTGAAACGTAAATTGAACCTATAGAGGCTCTTCAAGCCTTCAAGCCTTCAAAATTTCTAAAGTACTCTAATTTTCAAATTTCACGGCGAAATTTTCCGGCCATGTGCCAGCAGCATTTAACTCAAGTGTTTGTTAGCACTAGAGGCCGGAAAAATACTTCATTACATACAAAAAAACGATTGGAGCATATCCGCTCTACAAGTGGAGCTTATCGAAATTTATAAAAAAAAATTATTAAAAAAGAACGCCGTTTAAGAAGCACTTGATTCGATTTCTACTTCATTTCTTACAATGCTGGGCTTCATGCCTTTTTCATTACATATTAACTCTTTTATGCTTCTGCAAAACGCAAAAAATACTTATGTAGTTTTTAGATAAAAAACTTTATAAGAAAAGTTCAGCGGAATATAAGAAATAATTTGAACTCCCTTGACTGGTATACTATAGGACTATGAATAAGTTCGTGCGGTTTTTTTTCGAAATTTGAAACTTTATTGACGTAAAATGGTTACAAATTTAATATTCAAAATATTGTCCATCGCTTACTACTACTTTTTCCCATCTTTCTGGCAATTCACGGATTCCCTTTGTGAAAAATTCGGTCGGTTTTGCCGCAATCCACGAATCGATCCATTTTTTGACTTCATCGTAATTACGGAAGTGCTGGTCAGCCAGGCCATGTTGCATCGATCGGAAGAGATAGTAATCGGATGGCGCAAGGTCTGGACTATACGGCGGGTGGGGTAGGACATCCCATTTGAGCGTTTCTAAGTATGTTTTGACCACTTGTGCAACATGTGGCCGAGCATTGTCATGTTGCAAAATAACTTTGTCGTGTCTATCGGCGTATTGCGGCCGTTTTTCTCGCAGTGCTCGGCTCAAACGCATCAATTGTCGTCGGTAGACATCCCCCGTAATCGTTTCATTCGGTTTCAGTAGCTCATAATACACAACACCCAGCTGGTCCCACCAGATACACAGCATAACCTTCAGGCCATGAATATTCTGCGCCGACGTCGATGTTGAAGCATGGCCAGGGTATCCATACGTTGCCCGACGTTTTGGATTGTCGTAATGGACCCACTTTTCATCGCCAGTCACAATTCGATGCAAAAAACCCTTTCTTTTGTGCCGTTGAAGCAGTTGTTCGCATGCCATAAAACGGCGTTCAACGTCTCTTGGCTTCAATTCATACGGCACCCAATGGCCTACCTTTCGGATCATTCCCATGGCTTTTAAACGTTTGGAAATGGTTGATTGATCAACTCCCAAAGTTTTTGCAACCTCTTCTTGCGTTTGAGCCGGATCTTGATCGAGCAATTCCTCCAATTCGGTATCCATGAACTTTGGCGGCGCACCCTCGCGTTCTTCGTCTTCCAAGCCAAAATCACCACTTTTAAAGCGTGCAAACCACTTTTGGCACGTTCGCTCAGATAGAGCATGCTCACCATAAACTTCCACCAAGATACGATGACTTTCGGCTGCTTTTTTCTTCATATTAAAATAATGAAGAAGAATTCCCCGCAAAAACACATTATTTGGCACGAAATTCGACATTTTCAAGTGTGGTAAAAATATTGTTGTTTACACTTCAAATAAAAAACTTATACTGACGTTTGTGCCTTACGACAGTAGCTCTCCAATGAATGTTTGGAAATGTGGATCGATGGAATAATAATCAAGTTACGCCATCTGTTGTAAAACCGAAACGAACTTATTCATAGTCCTATTAAATTTTAACAACTCGCCAAAAATGCAGACCTAATAACAACTCTTAACTCGGTGCAATTATATTATGTCCTAGGAAGGCTCTTAATGCACTACACATCTTATTCCGATTGATTTGCATATCAAGAAGATGGCAACCATGACTGCATTTAGGCTATATAAAGCCGCTCGCTGGAGGGAAAAAACTTATGGTCATGGTAGTCTATTATTGCGACAAACTCAGCACACCTCGGTTAGGACTGACTACACCATTCAATAGAAATTTTGCTCCTTCCATCTCGGGAAGAATGGAGTAAGGGACTTTCAATAAGGGATTTCGACACTACAGCATACGCAGATGCCTCTAAAATGCGTTGTAGTGTTGGAGCAGGTATATATTCTTATAGATCTAAAATTGAAAAGTATGTGCGTCTCCCTAATGCCTGCAGTGTCTTCCAAGCCGAAATACTGGCCATAGGCGAAGCTTGTAGGCTACTAATCGCAGATTTCTCTTTTAAGGCCAATATCGCTATTCTTTCGAAATTCTAAGCTGTAATCCAGGCATTGGTTTCGGCTAAAACAAATTCTAAACTGGTGGAGCAAAGTTGAAATAGCCTTACAGCCTTGAGCGAAAACCATAACTTGACCTTAATCTGAGTCCCTGGGCATCGGAGCATTGAAGGGAACGAAAAAGCAGGCGAACTGACAAGACAGTAATCTGCTATGAGTAAAATTCTTGCAGGATCAGTATTCACACAGTATACGCCTAACTCCCACGCGGAAAAGTTCATTCGGTTTTCTCGTGTAACTTGTCGGCATTACTAATATACACATTATCGCTTCTTTGAGTGAAAACCCAAGTTAATATAACGAATCAACAAACTTTAACCAAATGGCTGATCCTCCTGATCGAGACAAAGCTGTAGAACAGCTCTCGTACCAAACTAATCAAAATAAATTATTAACCAGTAATTCAAAAACTCCTAAATACTTGATAATTAACAGAATCGAAAGCGCGGAATCTCTCTCAAAAGTGTCCCCTTTTCTTATTAAAAAGGTCATTGACTCAGTATGTGGTGGCGAAGTTGAAATGTGCAAGAAATTGAGGAACGGAAGTATTCTAATCAAAACAAAAACATTTGTACAAGCATGCAAATTAATAAAACTGTCTGCCCTATCCCCATATATTAAAGTGGAAGTATGTGAACACAATACCCTCAATCAATCAAAAGGTGTCATCTTCTCCCGTGAATTAATAGGTATATCAGAAGAAACAATAAGAAACGAACTAAAAAACCAAGGAGTAAGCGAAGTAAGGAAAATCAAGAAAAAGGTTGACAGCATTCTTGTCGAAACAGGCTTACTTATTCTTACATTCGACAACTCCATACTACCAAATCACATTTTGATCGGATATGAGAAAATAAAAATAAGACCCTACATCCCTCTCCCACTAAGGTGCATGAACTGTTTAAAATATGGTCACTTAGCAAAAATTTGCAATAACACTAAAATATGCGCAAATTGCGCCAAAACTTCTCACATTGACCGCGAAACTAATGATAAGTGCACTGACCCATCAGCTTGCGTTAGTTGTACCAACAATGGATCAGAAAATGCTGACCACAATGCACTTGATAAGAAATGTCCGGTATTCATAAAAGAGAAAGAAATCCAAGCGATCATCACACTAGAGAAAGTCGATAGGCGGAGAGCGATAGCCACATACGAAGAACGTCACCCACTCAACACAGCAACATACGCATCAAAGTTAGCAAAAACAAACCCACCAATTACCTACAACAAGAGCGCAGATTCACCACACTCTCCAACACTCTCACGAATGATAGCAGAAACCACCTCAGTAAACAGTATAATACCAAATTCCAGCAACAGCAGTAAATCCACACTCCCACTCAACCCTTCGAATCCACCATACACATCTCAACCAACACAACCAGCATGTACCAAACCGAGAGAGCAAACAGACTACTCAGATATACTCAATAGTAACTTTTTAACTAAAAGCACTTTGCAACAAATAACAAAAGATAATAAAACTAAAATCTACCCTAAAAACATTTCTAACAGAACAAAAGCCATGTTAAAAAAAATCAACAAGTTGAAGGGGAATTCTAAGCAAGATTGCGATTCAACATTACCTATTGCAGATATCGATTCTGATTCATCAGAATCAATGTCTACAGATCAATAACTTAGTTACTCAATTTATATCTTAGATTCTATTATACATTTATACTTATACACATACATATATACTTAGATAAACTCATTCATACAATTTATCATGACACTACTTATCATACAATGGAACATAAACGGATATATTAATAATTATAATGAACTGCTAATTCTTATTAATAATTATAAACCTAAAATTATTTCTATCCAAGAAAGCCACATTCCGACACAATTCCAAAACGTCCCAATTCCAAACAACTTCCTTTTGTATTCATTCAACTCAAACCCATCATACGGTGGTGTAGCTATACTGATACATAAATCTATACAACACGAAATAATTCAAACTGAAAAGGACTTTGACAACATTACTTTAGAAATACACTCAACAAAAAAATTCAGAATCACGTCAGCCTATTGTCGCCCATCTTACAATCTTCATTACCGCAACCTAGAAACTGTATTTAATCAAACTAATCACTCAGGCATTATTACTGGCGACTTTAATTGTTGGCACCAAAGCTGGGGTTCACGCGTCAACAACCGGAAGGGCAACATCTTGTCAAATTTTATTAATCAATCTCACTTCGTTCTACTAAACGACAAATCACCAACACACTTTTCCACACACAATACACTCACGCACATAGACCTGACTCTCTGTACCCCCGATCTTGCCGTTCACGCTGATTGGAGGACTCACAATGATTTAAACGGAAGCGACCACTTCCCAATTTTCATTTGTCTCTTCCCACCTATTAACCAACCGAACGCAGCAAGTAAGACTTCATTCAAAACTGATCTTGCAAACTGGGAACTATTTGAAAAGAAATGTAGACAGTTCGAGTCAACCCGACCTATCAGCCGTAATGTTAATGCAGAAGCACCCAACCTTAGGAAAATTATTCTACAGTCTGCTAATGAATCTATACCAAAAACTTTAAATAATAAAAAACAAAGATCAGTGCCGTGGTGGAATCATAACTTAGGTAAATTAAAAGCTGAGAAAAACAGGCGGTTTCATATATTCAGATCGAACATGACTGAACTAAATTTAATTGAGTATAAAAAAGCAAAATCTGCCTTTAAACGAGAAATTAAAACCTCCAAACAATGTTCGATACAAAAGTTTACAGCAGAAATTAGTCCTAGCACCCCCACAAAGAAAATTTGGATGACTATACGACGCTTTTGTGGATACAAACTCCCCCACGGTATACATTGCCTACAGTCCCTAAACAATCCCAATCAATCTCACACAGATCCAAAAGATATCGCTAATGAGCTGGCTAAATACTGGAGCAATTCAGCTTCGGACCAAAATTTTCCAAGTAGCTTTCAAAACAGGAAAAGAGCGACCTTACAATCTCAAGTGTATGCACAACCCTGTAGAGATGCGAATATATTAGAACAAGATATAAATCATCTGGAAATGATATCTGCACTAACTAAGCTAAAAGGAAAAACTCCAGGCTTAGATAGGATAACATATCCAATGATGCGAAACTCTCCTGAAATTTTTAAAAAGCGCCTTTTAAATTTATTCAACGCGATTCTTCATAACAAAATTATCCCGCAGTCCTTCAAACACAGCATTATTATACCAATACCAAAACCAAAGTCAGATAAAACACAAGCAAAATCATACAGACCGATATCTTTAAACATATGCTTCGCTAAGGTTCTAGAAAGGATAATAGCAAATCGGCTTTGGTGGTTTGTAACAAAAAACAAATTATTGAATAGCCGACAAATGGGTTTCAAGAGAGGAAAATCTACAGCAGCAGTCTACTACTGTTAGACTATCTAGCTGCAGCCAAGCTCTCATCAAAAAGCCATTTAACAATTATTTCTCTTGACTTTGAAAAGGCGTATGATAAAATAGGCATACACACGGTAGTTGACCAACTCGTAAAATGGAAGGTTGGCCCCAAAATCACCAATTATATTATCAATTTTATGTCAAATCGTAAGTTTATGGTACGAATAAATAACCATTTCTCTGATTTCTGGTCAACAGACAATGGTATTCCCCAAGGATCCCCTTTATCTGTCATTGTGTTCTTGATTGCGTATGAAAAACTATGCTCTGTAATATCATTCCATAAAGAAATTGACTTTTGCGCCTACGCAGATGACTTTAACATTATTATTAAATCAAATAAAGAAAAGTGTCCAATAATTGACCTGAATAACCTTTTTCACGACATCTTAACTTGGTGCGATTACTCAGGAGCAAACTTATCACCAACAAAAAATCGGTACATTCATCTCTGTCGAAAGCACAATTGTCAATGTACTGTGCTTTCACGAAACATAAACCTCTTTCCCTGTGATGAGTTAAAAATTTTAGGAATCATTATCAATAAGAGATACAGATGGAACTCCCACATCGATCACCTAAGCACTTCCCTGGTCACACAATTAAACATTGTGAAATGTCTAGCCTCCCCAAAATTTCAATGCGACACTCAATCTATCTTAACAATTGTAAAAACATTATTTATACCCAAAATCAGTTATGGCATTTTTCTTTACGGATATGCTCCTAACTATCTCATAAACAAAATCAAGTCATTACTTAACGCTGCAATAAGAACCGCGTTGGGAGCCCTGCGCTCTACACCAATCGCAAATTTATTTTTTGAATCAAAAATATTGAATTTCGAAAATCAAAGAGACCTAACAACTGCTAAACTATTTAAAGCTCTCATAACAAAGCAAGACAACCCGCTTTACAATATCGTCAATAACCTAAAGAAGAGGACAACCACCCTTAAAATACAGCCTGCTATAAACAGAACAACAGTACCTTGCTCAGCAGTAGGTATACTTTTAAAGCCAACTAAACACGATATTCATATCCATCCCCCATGGTCCTTTAACCCAAAAGCAATTGGCACTACATTGCATATCTTCAACAAGAACAACACAAATCCGATTCAATATCATACAATGTTCAACGAAGTTAAAAATAAATACTCCAACTATACTTTTATTTATACTGATGGGTCAAAGATAAACCAAAATACATCATATAGCATAACCCTAGAAAATGAAATTATAAAAATATCAATTATTCCATATTATATATTAGTTCTATATATTCAGCCGAAATTATTGCCATATCTGAAGCAATAAATTTAGTAAAGCACAAGAGAAAAAAGGTTGCTATATGCTCAGACTCACTCTCCGCTCTTAATTCCATAGCCAATATAAATAACAGCGACTATTACCCAAACAAAATCAGACACATTATCACACAACACTACCCAAAAATTATTTTAATATGGGTGCCTGGGCACAATAATATTGTTGGGAACAGCCTCGCTGACCAATCCGCGAAACAAGCTCATCGAAGCCCAGTAACTAGCACAGACAATTTCAACTTACTCGATATTAAAAATCATATTAAACAACACTTCTACAACAAACAACTCCTTGAATGAAATCTAACCAATGACTGGTATAAAAACGTTAACTACACAAAGACCAATATAACAGATTTTCTACAAAAAACTAATAAAAAACCTTCACGACTAGACATTATAAAATTCGAACGCCTTAGGTTAGGACACACGAAAATAACACATGGCCATCTTATGAATAACACAAACCCATTATATTGTACTTGCAACACAGATATCTTAGTCACAGTAACTCATCTTCTACTGAGTTGCCCCCTGTATGCTACCCGTAGAGAACAAATATTCACTAACACAAACCCAATTTCACACCTCTCAGTCCCTTCTCTTGAGTCAATATCCCTAATAACAAAATTCCTCAAAAGAACCAATCTTTACCATAAGATTTAAAATAAAATTGTATCTACTAAGTTTAAGAATGGAAGTATGCATATGTATATAAAATTATCGAGCTTAAGGCCTCGCTGCTATAGCTCCTAACTTAAAATAGCTTATAAGATTTATGTTGTAAGCTAATTTTATATAAATAAATAAATAAATCAGTATTCACAGCACTGAGAACAATAAAGAATGTAATCTCTTCAAAATACATGCGAGCCGCGAAGTGTAGATGAAGAGATCAGACGACATGCAGAACGTTTGGCCCACCTGCAACCACAAATTAACTTAATATAAATAATAACTTTAAGTAATTTGCCATTATTAAGCCAGTAGAACAACATTGAGATTCTCTTACATGTAATTCTCTCTAAAGCATGTAAAAAAATCAAAACTTCTTAATAATATTTTTCGTTTGTAAATATCGATTAATATCGTTAATAAATAGGAATTTATGTGTGACTGTTAATAATTGCAGGTTGTCAGTAATTCACTAACAAATTAAACAGAATTTGTTGGCGATCAGAAAACCGCATTAAAAACCAATATAATAAACAACTACAACATAGTTACACATGCACTCACACATACATACTTACATGTTATGTACCTACCCTGTAGAGAAGATCCAAACTGGTATGAAAACTTTCTGGTTCAGATGCTGGTATTTAGTAGAAGAAATCATACTAGTTTTTCAATGTTTAACGAATAACTTAAACTGAAAGAAGTTTCGTTTAATTAAAAAAACAACTTGGTGCGTCACTACCATTCGGAATTCACAGAGAGAACGTAGGTTCGAATCTCGGTGAATCACCAAAATTAAGAAAAAGTTTTTTCTAATAGCGGTCGCCCCTCGACAGTCAATGGCAAACCTCCGAGTGTATTTCTGCCATGAAAAAGCTCCTCATAAAAATATCTGCCGTTCAGAGTCGGCTTGAAACTGTAGGTCCCTCCATTCGTGGAACAACATCAAGACGCATACCACAAATAGGAGGAGGAGTTCGGCCAAACACCCATATATATATATGGGTCTGCCGCTAGCAAAGTGACCCTGTCTATTCGACCTTTCATGTCCACAACGAAGCCATTGTAGATCTTCTTGAAGGATTTTAGTGTGTCGTTTTCTTGTTCAAATGGCATGCAGTGCCCTTATGACCGAATACCCAATAGATGTGCAGCTGTCTGCCTACGGCTAATCTCTCTATGGCTTCCCCGCTTTCTGGAACGTTTTTAGCTGGAATTTCATATGAGTTTATTGCATTTATCGCTGCTTGACTGCCAGCGTATATATTTATTTTGGAGGCTGTCAATGTCTTTGCGGATATTAATTCTGCAGCCTTTCCTAGAGCAAAGACATCTGCTTGAAAGATGCTGCAGTGATCAGGCAGCTTGAACGGCTTGGATGGCTGCCTGATTCCTAACTCTGTACAATAAATCCCTGCACCTACTCCCTCCAACATTTTCCAGCCATCAGTAAATATATTATGCGTGTTGGGGCTAGGTTTCATATCCTTTACCAACCCTCTTTTTCTATTATTGCTCGGAATTTCTTCACCTAATTGCATTTCAGAGTCATATAATCCGTCATGGCTATTGAGCTATGTTCCCATCATAAGGCAGATTTGGCTGCTAGACATTCTGCTGCAATGTCCATCGGTGAGATGTTGAGTATTCTTGCAAACGCCATATTCGGGGTAGTTCTCCTCACCCCTGTAGTGCAGAGTGCACCAAGACGTTGAATCGACTATTTCATGATAAGCTTCAATAATTTTAACGAGTTGTCCTACCGTGTAAGTCTTCATGGTTGAAATTGTAAAAGATCACATAAAAAAAGGTACGTTCTAGGAATTATTCACTGCTGAAACCTAAACGTCACTTTTGAAGTACCATTTAGGCGTACGCAAAAGGCAGATCTTCTAGCAGAAGCAGGATGTTGAAGGATTGACTAACATGGCTGCCTCCAAAATAACTGAACAAACGTACCCCAATTCTAACAAATCCAGAACTGACGAGTTGTTAAGAAGCCACGAGCAGACATATTCAGAATCATGTCAACAAGAACCGTTCACTGGCCTTTGAGAGACCATGCCAAGAAGACGTACAAGGATGGAAGTAGTCGCTGCAATCAAGAACAATCTAAGGAAACATTATTTCATTATCTGTGGGAGTGCCTAAGTCTGAGTGCTTTGCGACATAGAATGCTGGGTAATTCTAGTTAGTATACTTGAAAAAATGGCAGAAAAGAAAATAGAAGACATAGGCATATTTATGCTAGCTGGGTCTGAACTGTGTCACTCAAAAAACACCATCCTTTAGTTCACAACTGGTAGAAGTATTTTTCCCTGCAGGGTACTAAGCAGTGGCGTAACTAGTGTATGGCAAGCAGGGCACGTGCCATGGGCGCCACTCTAGGGGGACGCAAAGTGACACCTCAACTTTGTGTATTTAATGTATATTCAATCGCGATTTTGAACTTCAGTTTTAAATAAAGATACAAGAAGTCAGGATAGTATTATGGTCTCATGTTCAAATCAACTCCCAATATTGCCCATCGCGATCAAATGCCAGAAGTCGTGAGGTTCGTGGACATTGATTTTGAAAAACAAAAAACAGTACAGGTGAAGGAAACCTTTCTTGACTTTATTAAAATTACCGCGAATAATGCTGAGGGACTAGCGAATAGTATTTTAGAACAGTTAAGAAAAGATGAAATGAATTTTCAAGATTGTCGGTCACAGTGCTACGATAATGTTGTTGTAATGGCTGGTTACAAAAATGGAGTGAATAAAAAACTGACAGAAATAAATAGACGTGCGTTGTTTGTAAACTGAGAGGCTGCAAGATCCCACGATGAATTTTCACGATGCTGCTGAAGATTTGAAGGCTCTTCAAAATTATTTCGAAAATCAAAGAGGGACCATCGTTGATAGTTCACTCGAGGAGGGGATAATTTTATGTCAAAAATGGGACGTTGCAACTGAAAGACGTCGAAGAAGAATAAAAAATATGGATGGTGAGATTTCGATTGATGCAGGTTTCAGTGCCATCGAAGAAATGAAAAGGCTCTTGAAAGAAACAGTTAATCGACTATTTCCAGAAATGAACGGAAGATTCGTACGGTTGAATGAAATCGATGAAAAATTTGGATTCCTTCTCGATGTCAAAGGTCTTATTTATCAGGAAAAAGAATACGATCTCAAAAAAAAGTGCAACGAGTTAGGCCAATTCTACGTGAGTGATATGGATGGAAATGAACTTTACGAAGAAATTCTTGACCGTAGGATGTTGATCACGAGCCGAAAAACACCATTTCAAGTCCAGAAACACTCCCCGAATTCATTGTTCAGTTCGGAGATGAAAGCGTGTTGCCGAATATTCGCGTCGCAATTCAAATTTTACTGACAATAGCAGTTTTCATTGCTAGCTGCGAGAGATCCTTCAGCAAGTTAAAACTGTTGGGGCGCAATTTCTTCGCTGCCATGGGTGCTACGTCCTCCAGGTACGCCTCTGGTACTAAGTAAATGTGAATAGACTTGTAGTATTAAATGCATATGTAGATGTGTGATACGTACTTCTGCGTCATTTTTTCATACATATTTACACGCATACATATTCAACTAAATGCATACATACATATGTATTTATATACTTGAGATATGCACGTAACTATGTACGAGCACTCGTTTCAACCAGCAAATCACTCAGCTATGCATGCGCTTACATACGCATACATATGCCATACATACATGCGAGTATATGGGCATTTGAGTGTACGTAGATATGTTTGTATGTTTGAGCGCTGGTGTGCATGTGCACGATATGCATAATGGCGTTTACATGTTGGCATTTTTATTATTTGTTTATTGTGGCGCATTAACAATTATTTTTAAGTACCAACAGCTATTCAAAAACGACAACAACAACGATCTTAACAGCAATCATAGCACCAACCAACGCATCCAACACGTCCACATGCAACGCCCATTTGCGAGTAATTACCCACACCACTGCACGGCCTCTGCCGCATTTTCCCTCCGGTCGCCACCCATCCTGCCTGCTGTGCGGATACCTCAGGAACAGGCAGGCGCGCCGCCTCCAGTACAACATGCAAATGCCCGTAATTTTGAATAATTACTAACGTTTTTTAACGTTCCTAAATGTGGTCGCAGTTATTGCATGCGGCCAGCAAGCGAGCGGAGTGAATGAGAAGCGTTCGCTTGGAATAAATAAAACGCATCCGAAAAGTAAATGAAATGCAATTTGCCATCCCCGCCAAACGTTCGCGTTCGCACACTGATGTTGTAGCGTTGAATGAGAAGTTGTCACACGATGTGTGGCAATCAATGGACATGCATACATACATACGTACATGTGCGAGTATGCGTGACGTGAATATGACCACACATATGTGCTGGCTCATACATGGCCTTAAACAAAAAAATTGTATACATAAGTAAGTAAATATGTATGTATGTGCCACTCACCTGTATGTATATTACTGCAACATTTGGTGTGGCATGCAGCATGGCCAACCGGGCTAACGTGCTCTGGCCATTGCGTGCTTATCAACATCCTGCATATGTTTACCTTTTGCACACACACACACGTTTTCAAACTTTTTAAATGCTCAAAGCCCCTCCTTTCTCGTCTAGTACACATCAGCTTTTAGTGCCTACAGAAGTCGCCATTACCGTGCAACGAAACGGTGAGTGTGGCATGGCAAACTCCGATCTGTGCGCTTTGCCAGCAGCCAACATGGCCGGCAGTAAATCCGCGATCCGTTAGACATTTGCATATGCACCTGGGCAAATAACGGCATCGCGCCTCTGATATTATTTTGAAAATTGATTACTAATAGCTTTAGAAAAAATATAAGGAAGGATTCGGAAATGCCGATGGATTTACAATAGGCAACACATCTAATCGTATGGACATGGTTAAGGAAGTTTATTTTAGTACAAATTCCATATGCGGAAGGTCTGAAATAGAGAATAACGACCATAGAAAATATCTTCACTTAGATGGTTTCCACTCTAAGGAATAAGCGACTTAAGTCCATATCAAAAAAAGATTTAAAAAATATCACAACAACAAACAATACGGAAGTGTGTAGCAAATCTTTCTCTAAGAGAATTTTCAAAGTTAAACCGATCAATGACTCTGTACTAGCAGATATCTCACCATATTTTTGTATAATTAGTCGTCTTCTTCCTCTTGAAAGCACGACAATCGTTTCTTTCTCGTCCTAACCGGCGCCAGTTGGACATACCAAGTCCTTCTCCATCTGACCTTTCCAACGCAGAGGAGGTGTTTCACTTCCTCTGCTGCCCCCAGCTCGTACCGCATCGAATACTTTTAGAGGCGGAGCATTTGTGTCCATTCGGACGACATGACCCAGCTAACGTAGCTGCTGGATATTTATACCCTGCACTATGTCTATGTCGCCGTAAAGCTCTTTCAGCTCATTGTATATCAAATTCAATGGTATAATAAGTGTCACTGCCTCATTTTTTTTTTTAGCATCAAACCTCTCCTCTTATTTGTGGTGTGCGCCTTGATGTTGTTCCACAAATGGAGGAACCTACAGTTTTACGCTGACTCCGAATGGCAGATATTTTTTATGAGGAGCTTTTTCATGGCAGAAATACTCTCGGAGGTTTGCCACTATGTGCCGAGGGGCGAACGCTATTCCAAAAACACTTTTCATTTTTCATTTTGCTGTTTCACGGCTACGTCAGCCGCCATAATGGACCACCCTATTAACTACTTTTTCTACCTGAATTTGCAAATTTCCTCGGTAAAATCGGAAATGATGTGAGTAAAGAGTAACCAAAGGATATCAGGCGGCTGAAATCATTCAAGTAACCTTAGATTCTTGAAGACGATCTATACATTCAGATAATATTTCCACACTGAAAATGAAATCTAATAATTTTTTTAAATCTATTACATTCTTTTAAAAAAATTGGTCCTCTACTGCAACCGCAGAATCATGAAGCCGTAACTTCCCCAAACACAAACTTCGTCTAGAACTTTTTTATAGTTGACAGGCATTTGCTCAAATTTAAGTCAGCTGCCTACATGGAAGCAATAGGACGAAGGAATGAATAGATATTCCAAATAGAGGGAAGTTGTGTTCACAAGTCATGACCGTCTAGAATGCCCAAGGAGAGTACAACTCGAAAGGCAGTTGAATTACGCCCTGTTGGGGGCCGAAGCAGAAAACACCCCTGAAAGAGATGGCTTGAAGACGGTAAAGTTGATCTTGAAAAGCTAAACGCGTGGCGGTGGAAAGAAGTAGCCTTGAACAGAGACAGATGGTGCAAGGTTGTGAATGCAGCAATGGCTCAGCAAGGACTGTGATGCTACGAAGAAGAACAAGAAGTCATAACCGTTAACACCAGAACTCATTTACCCATGTCCGTTAAATTTTCTTAAAAAGTCAGAGTGCACGCCAGCCTTTACTCACTTCCATCAATTGTGACCTTTCGCACAATACAAAATGTCTTTGATAACCGATGATTCACTGAACCTTCGTCACATCAATTAACCTGGCGTTCAAAAATTAAAATTAAATCTAAGTTCACCTCCAGACATTTCTTCAATTCATTAGCTGGCAAGCGCAGATCGGCGTTTTTGCAACTGAAAATTGTGCGACCCAGCATTTCTCCCCACACAAGTGCGCCAATTAGTAGGGATTTGAGACACTCGGCTTAACCTGCGACTCGTCAGTCAATTTTCTGTCACTGGTGACCCGCCAAATCAGCAGAATTAGATGAGTTTTTCCGACACAATTCACATCTTGCTGCGTTAGTTGTCATGCCGTCCTTCATTCCTCCAAATCTCCTTATTCCTCTTCTTATTTTCCTTAAGTGCGTGTGATTTTTGTAATTTGAAACTTTTCTCCAATTGATTGCCTCAAATCCGCTCGAGCTGCCACTACACACGAGTACGCACACATTCACCCGACTTTCTTTGCTGTCGCTACTTTCCACACACGCACACACACGCACGCGTGCGTCACAATGTTCTCCCCTAACGCGTTGCCTTGTGTCAAATGTGTAACCCCCTGTTGGGTGTACAAATGTCACTTTGACACTTCAACGTGTGTGTTCGCGCGCACTCGCTGCGAAGCTGCCAAAGCAGTGGCGGCGTTTGTCACCAAATGTCAAGGCGAAATAATGTGAAGCTGGGAAAAATCTCAAAAATATGAAAACGAAAAAGAAGTTAAGAGTCCTGCTCTCTGTTCGAAGAACAACAATACTTATACCAACAGCAAAAACAACAATCTCGTTCTCAAGTGTCTTGTTAAGCATCAGTGCGATATTTTAATTTATTGCACTTGTTATTTATCCAATCCGAAGCACCAACTTAAGTGGCTGTGCTCATCCTCCAAGTGTCCTCCGGCACATTCGGTCCTCTTTAGCAGTCTTTTGTTTGCCTGCATGAAAGATAAACATTGGTATTGTTGTTAATTGGAGAAGGAAAATATGTCAAGAAGAAAGTGCCGTCAGCCACTTGTAGGACTTTCTCTAACAGTTCGTAACTCGCGTTCCGGTGACAGTTGACAGTTGGCGGAGATTATTTGATGTTTAACACCGTTAAGTGGAGCGGCTTGCACAAAGTGTTGGCCATCAATGGTAATTAATAAATTAAGTGCGCTTAGAATTTTCTCCAATTCTAAGTCCATTTCATATCCTTTTTGTTTTGCTTTGTATGAAAATAAATGGCACATTAGCGTTTGGAGTATGAGAATTTGTAAGAACTTGTAAAGCATAGGTACTGAGCGATGTTCATTTTGGATTTTCTGTTGACACACATGACTGTGGCGGAGCTGAAAATAAAAACAAAATAACAACAACTGGCAGTAGATTTCCTTTCAGTAAAAAAAGAGATTAAATAACCTTCTGCATATTTATGTACGAAAATATATTTGGCTGATATACATATAGCTGTGGATGGTTCCATATGTAGAAGTCCACGCAAGTGGGGCAAGTACCTGATCGCCATTCACTTGGGAGTCGTCAGCACGATTCTTTTGCATGCGGTTCACGCAGCTCACAACTTTCGGGCTTCGCTCAATTCTACTCTGGGTAGCTTCCGAACATCCGTGCGGGAGCGAGCTGATGCGAGAAGGCGGAACAACTCAATATATCCGGTTGTGCGATGGGTTTGGGGTCCGCCACGTAAAAAGTATCTCCCAATGAAAAAGCAAGCGAAGCCTCGGATGGGAACTGCCTACTCTGATGACGGCCACGGCAAATGAACTAAAGACTATGATTTGAGGACATGCAACTGATATGTGCACTCTCCCAATGGGAAGGTGCCTCTGTACTGTTAAATAAAAGCTTCGGCAATCAAGAACAAGCAGAAGGTATATCGATTTACAAAACGTAAATTGTGACATTGCGCTTTCTGATGTATGCAGATGACTCGAAGATTTATAGTCGTTTTGAGGACGTAGCTGACTGCATAAGGCTTCAGGAACACTGAACAGGATTGGAAGCTTGGTGTGATGATATCTGCTTACCTCTTAATACTGGCAAATACCAGCACTAGTCCTTCATTAGACGCAAAGTTGAGACTTATTTCGATTACGAGCTGGGCACTACCACCCTCACAAAAATGTATGAAAAGAAAGACTTGGGGGCCAAAGCTACATTAAAAAGGCCGATTTCTAAACACATAGACTTTAAGATTGTCAAGACTAGGTCTATGCTTGGCTGTGTAGTAAGGAATTTAAAGAAGTTTCAGGGCCTTTCTACTTTGAAAAATTTGCATTTTTCTCTATTTTTCTATTGTAAAAAGAGAACAAAAGTAGTACTTTACATTTTCCCTTTATACTTTAGCTATAAATTACTTATATTTTACTTTTAAATAAATAAATAAAATACAAGTTTTCCCCTAAAGGGAGTTGTTTCATGTATTCAAACACTCACTGTGAGTCTCTAAGATAATTTTTTTTTTGGGGCTTAATTTTAATTCGGCTATCAATAAAAGGCACATGAAAAATTGTAAAAAAAATTGTAAGAAACTTCGACTAAAAAGTTGATCTTTAGATAAAATGCTCATCTTTCAATCAAGTATTGTTCAGTCAATTAAGATGGACAGATCCTCCAGCACTTTCAAATTTGCCATTTTTTTCTTTAAAAATTCATTTACAACCTAAAGAATATCTTTTCTACGTTTCAAACTTAATAGAAAGTCTAAAAGTTTCCTATAAAGTCAGTGAACTGATGAGCGTCGAACGAAAGATGATTAAGAACGAAGACCTTAATCGCGTTTTCCTCGAAATACGTTTTTTTCCGCGCTGTCGAATATAACTCAAAAATTAATCAAGATATCAACTTAAAATTTTACAGAGATATTTTTTAACATATTTGCCTTGCATATACTACTTCAAATTTTATATAGTAGAAGTATCACTAAAAATATTGCTTTAATCAATTTGTTTATAAAAAAAATTATAATAATATATTTTTCCTTTTCACTTTAAATTTTCATTTTTATTCCTTAAAAATAGATAAGTGCAAAGCGGAATAACTTATTTTAATGAAAAAAGTGTGTCTGGTTGATTTCAGTTTGATTACAAAAGGTTGTACATACATTCCACGGGCCCAATTAAAATAGCCACATTTGAGCAACTGTAGCACCGCCATGTTTTTTTTTAATTCAAAACAGTTTGTAGATGCCTAACTTTAAAATAAAATTTCTGAAGCTGCACAGGTGTTAAATTATTTGCCAAAGTTAAAAATTCGATAGCTCAAATACCAAACGAAAGATGGATCACCCTGTAAAAAAATGTTAAAGGAAGAAACCTTGATTTCAAAGGTATATACAGAACGTAATCCAGTACCTAAACTAAGATATAAACAGTTGTCTTAAAGTCACCAAAATTACATGATGATACCCTTATAAATTTAATCCTCTGGAAAGTATTGTTAAACATATTTAACCTAGACAAAATCAGGTTAGTTCGCGTTTATTGAACTCTTAAGATGGCGCGCGGAATATATGCCATAGCTTATTAAAAATACTTTCCTCATTTACCTCACCTTAAATGTGCGTACATTGAAGTCCCAATAAAATATTAAGTAAAATTTAAGCCACTGTCCACGTGAAATGCTCATACCGGTACATATTTTCATGCATTGTATGTCAATTAAAGAAAGCTATTATATACGTACATACCTACATACATATGTACATGCCCACATAAACGTACAAACTTACAACAACAAGGAGTCAACAGCAGCATTTCAACAGTTCACAGCAAAAGTCAGCGCTGAGCAGTAACAATGACAATGCAAACACAATTTGCTACGCACTCGCGTATCTCAAAACTCGTAACAACTCAGCGGCATCAACGCCAAAGGCTGCAGCTTTAACCATAAGCAGCAACAACGAGCATTACGCAGCGAAAGGACAATGGCGTTGCACTCGATATGGAGAGGAGTTCTGCATTTGCCATACAACCAATTACATTTAACATATGCTGCGAATTACAATAACAACAAGAAACAAGAGTTCTAGCGCTATATGAAACGTATAGGAACGTGTTGGAAACATAATGAAACATGAACAACTTAGTGTGGAAATCAAGGACAAATTTGAGTAAAATAGAGTTGTAAAAAATTGAGCGTCGAAAGCTGGTTGAGAAACAACGCCAGGGTAGGAGAAAAGAGAGGAGATGTGATGTTCAAAAACCGCAACCAAAACGTTTACACTTCATAAATACGGCGAAAAAATAAAAATTAAGAAGAAAAAGAAGAATTTAAGAGAGCCTGTCACATGCACTCACTCCACTCGCACTCACGCGCTACATATCTGCTTGACGCCAAGTCAGCCTTTTTGCCTCAAAAAAAAATTGTACAAACTAGTATGGTTATGTATCTGTTGCGCTGCGAACGAATGAGAAACCAACATTCAGTGCAACCCGCCGACATTTTTAATTGTGAATGAATTATTACGTAGAGGCAAGCAATCGCCACCCGTTACCCCCGTTGCACCGCACCACACCCCTCAAAAATACTTTAACTTTACGCCATTACTGTCCACCAAAGCAGCAACAACTCATCACTCGCTTGGCTAAATTGTAGAGAAGCCACACAATCAACGCATAATGGTGCTGTTATGTTATAGCTCTCTGTAGCTTTCTCACGCCTAACTCATATTTGTTGGTATTTCATAGTGTGGCACAGCCCACTAACGCGCCAACAACACTTGCTTACCACTTTTGAGCGGCGCTCTCAGTTATGCTGATTTGGCCTATAGTAGGAGGATGAGGCGTACATTTAAATGAAACAACTCCGTGAGTGAGAAATGAAACCAACAAATACGACATGTTATAGCATGCTCTCGCTCTGACTTGCTTACAGCTGCGTGCGCACAATACCAAATACAGCACATCAAAACACCACACACTACACTCCTTTCGAACTCATTTCCAATTGTTCTTGACTTTGTTAGCTCCCTTCCAACAATAAGAAAAATCCTACAACCACGAAATTCAAATTGGATTTTTCCATCGCTGAGCGAACTTTCTGCGCTCTCTCGTATCGCAATGCATGTTATTGTTGCCTGCATTACTGCAGCAGCTACACTGCTCACACAAATCGCGCACCCCAGTATTTGCCTACTACTCTCACGCAACCAGCTGTTTGTTATTGCACAGCTCATGCTGTTATTGTTGTTGACACGGATCTCTAACCTCCTTTCCGCATATATATTTTTCCTCTTTCTTCATTTGACTTTTCTCAGCCCATTTTTCGTCTTTATTAGTGTTTTTCTATCACTCTTAGTGTAGTTGCCCCTTAGTGAGGAACTGGTTGCTGTTGTTGCTATTTTTTGCCATTCCTGTATAAGCCAGCGTATGGGCACGTACATCTGCGTATGTGTTTGTTTGTTTTCTCAACCTACCAGAAACACTGCTCATACTGGTTCCCACAGTGGCTGCCACCGTTCACCAAGCAATAACAACAATACGCGTTGGCTGACTGCTTGTCTGACTGGTGCTGGCAAGTTGTGCACCTTTCCTTGCCGCAGCAAGCAGTCAGTTCGTCGTCGCTTGCCTTTCATTGTGCACACACCCGTTTTCGTCGCTCCATACGTCGTGTATTCGCCGTCGCCGTCGCCTTTGCCGTTAAAAAAGCGTTTTTCCTCACATTCGTTTGGTAACAGGAAAATTGTGTACTTAACGACAAGTAGTTGTAAAGAAAAACTTCTCAAGATTAGTCGAACGCGTTATAGAGTGTGAACTCAGGGACGAATGTGTTAAATGCAATAAAACAGAAGAACAGTAGTGAAACGGCTGTTAAACGATAACTAAAGATTACAAACAAAAACGAATTATAAACAAAAACAAGTGCAACAAAAGATTTAGATAAGAATTAGAAAAATATTTTTCACGAAAGATGTGCTGATTTTCGAGGAACCAAGTGATACATTAGCGTTATTTCAAGCCCCAAAAACACGCCAACTTCTTATCGGGCATCAGCTTTAAGCGCTAAAAAATCAAAATTAATTTTCCTCACTCATCATACGCCCAGGCTGCCAAAATGCTTGTTGGCTCACATCCGTATCTGTGCAATGGCGTACTGCCGCCCACGGTGTCTAATACCGCTGCAGCTGCTGCTGCCGCCGCCGCGGCTGTAGCCAATTCGAATGCCAACAATTCAAATCAGATCCAAACCACAGCGGGCAGTAAAAATGCCGCCGGCTCAGCAACAGACTTCTCAATAGCTGCGATAATGGCCAGAGAAGATGCCTCAAGTAGAGAATCGTCCGTGCGAAGTGCGAGTAAGTAAAAAAGAGTACACAATTATTATAAAAAGAGCAAATGAAAATTTAGAAGAAATATTAGATTAAATGGATGTTGCAAGTCAACATGAGCAGAAGTGCATGACGATGATAGCGAATGGCAGGTCACTTGAACCAAGTCCCACCAAAATTGAAAAAAGTTCTTAATAAGAAATGCGCGTGAAGGTTTATTTAAATGATTTGCATGTGCATAGAGACATTTGTTAAAGCAATACAAAGTTCACAAGTTATTCTTCAACTTAACTCACTGCTATTCTGAATACTGGCAGTAATCAGGAAAGGTAGCAACCAATTCTTAAAAGAGGTGAACGAATAAAAACTGAGCTTTTATGTGTGGTAGTGTATGGCATATTTGAATGTAATGACTTTCGTCTTCGAAAAAGTCATATTAGAAAATCATCTTGGAGAAATGCATAGAAACTAATTTTATTAAAAGAAGTGACATAGAGAGAACACCGACGGCATTCGAGGCTTGAGAAAATTGCAATGTTAGTACAAATTGTTTATATATCGTTCAAATTTGAACTATTCATTTATATGAAAAATAGTAATTTCAAAGCTCTCCAACTAAGGCTACTTTCAGAACTATATAACAGGTGCAAGTACTATTGAGGTTATATTCTTTTTTATTCCAATTGTTCAAAGACCAATCTGAGGCATGAATTTTAAAAGAAAAATATGACAGAGGTTTCCAGTGCCCACCGAAGGTCGATAGCCTTTAGCTCTCAACCTGTTCTACCACTTTGTCTTTCATGTAGGTGTAATCATAGTGGGTATCGAGCCCGGGATCAGCCGAATCCCACTTTGCTAGTGAAGGCTCAAAAAGTTTATTATTGATGCGCTCTGCGACCAAAAGCGATCTATTGTGCAAAGCCTGCTCAAGTATCCTATATTTTAAGGCCTTTTAAAAATTTTAGCACATTCTGGGGTTTATCGTTCGACAGTCTATACGAGAATGGCATTACCACCAAAGTCGTGTAAAATTTTCCGGCCAAGTGCAAGACTTTTCAAAAGATGTGTTCTTAATGTTCAGTGTCCATTTCATAGAATCGACAGATGATAGACTCAGAAACACCAATTTTATTTGAGTGATATCTCATGCTCCAGTAGTCTGTAAAGTAACTAGTTAAAAGTCTTAAGTCTTATCTGCTGAGCGAAAGTAGCTTATCGGAATTCCTTTGCCTAGAGTTAGGAATTGTTTCGCTTGTCGCTTTCGCTAACCGATAGAAAGCCGTCTACCTGAAAGGGTGTTTTTTTTAGAGGTTAGGTTTTCAAGTTGGCACTACTTTTTTCGTAGATGGTCTTTTTGACAGCTGTCACTTGATTTATGCTCAGTTTGGTTTGCCATTTCATAATGAATAGACTTACACCTGAACAACGTTTGCAAATCGTGCAAATTTATTACGAAAATAATGGTTCGGTTCGCGCGACGCATCGAAGAAAATTTTGTTCAGCGATGAAGCTCACTTTTGGTTGAATGGGTATGTCAAGAAGCAAAATTGTCGCATTTGGAGTGAACATAATCCACAAGCCATTGCTGAGAAAAGTAACTGTTTGGTGTGCTCTATGGGCAGAGGGAATCATTGGTCCATATTTCTTTAAAAATGAAGCCGGCCATAATGTTACAGTCAATGGAGAGCGCTATAGAGCCATGATTAATGACTTTTTCGTGCCTGAATTGGACGATGTTGATGTGGACGACCTTTGGTTCTAACAAGACGACGCTACATGCCATACAGCCAACGCAACAATCGATTTATTGAAGGAAACTTTTGGTGAGCGCATTATCTCGCGCCGTGGACCTGTGGCGTGGCCTCCAAGATCGTGCGATATAACACCGCTGGACTATTTCTTGTGGGGCTATGTGAAGTCGCTTGTCTACGCAGATAAGCCGGAGACGATTGACGTCTTGGAAGAGAATATTCGGCGCGTTATTGCTGACATACGGCCCCAATTGCTGCAAAAAGTGGTCGAAAATTGGGCCTCTCGGCTGGAATTTATTCGAGCCAGCCGCGGCGGCCACTTGCCCGAAATCATTTTTAAAACATAATGGCAAACCCTTATCTTTATAATAAAGCTAAATTCTTGGCCATAACATTAAACTACAATATATACGTTTTATTTCATCTTGAAAACCTAACCTCTAAAAAAACACCCTTTATGTAAATGTGGGCTTCTCTCATTCTTCTGCGGAGGCATTCCCTCACACATATGTATTTGTGCTTAGAAGATTGTTGGGTAGTGATTCATTGAAATCGATTTTTAGAATGAAGGTCCATTGAATCCCGCCCCTGTTCTACCACAAAAAGATTAGTTATTATCGGGTTAATTAAGTGCACCCTCCATGCCAAAAAAATAAACTTTTTACCGGTAAAAACAAACAGTGTTTATTTTATGCCAAATAATTTTTATTAACCAATAAATTCCCCTTTCTGTTTACACATTTTTGCCAAACTTTCCAAGTTTTTGAAACGAGCTATCCATATCCTTTGTAAGAATGTTTTACAGTCACACAGGAGTCAATCGACTTATGATGTTTTTTTTCATGGTGATGATAGCACATCAACATGTCGACCAGTGTTCAGTATTTTTTTTTTATTGTTCCATATTTTCGTCCTATAATAGCATAATGCATTCTCTAACAAAAACCATATAAATCCAATTAAAAAATAATAATTATACGAAAAATAGAAAAAAATTCCGCAAGCTTAGCATCCCAATTTCACGGTTTTTAATTTAAATTTCTGGCATGATTTTTGGTATGCAGTTTTTAGCTCATTAAACTTGAATCGTGTAGATTTTGTATAGCTTTTTCCTTAACTGTGTTGCCCATTTCCTCCTTCGAAAGAAATGTCGTACATTAGCTATAAAAAAAAAAGTTTGTAAAATGTTTTAAAAATTGCCTTGGTTGTTGTCGAAGGCGTGGTTGTGTGGCACAAAGCTTGCATTGAACTTGCGAAGACCCAAAAATTCTGTAGCAATGCGAAAACGCTGCCTGAGTATGACAATAATTTTTTTAATTACAATCCTCTACTTTTTCGGTGTTTTCTAATTTGGTGTACTCTATCAATAATATATGAACGATCTGGTAGTTTATCATCACTAAACCTTTCTCTCTCAACTACTAGTGGATTGGCGCACGAGAATGAGATGAGTTATCTTCTTTTTAGAGAAGCTTCTCGAACAATCTTCATGCTCAAGTCAAGGTAACAACTTCTACAGGCTTAACACAAAAGTCAATCGCAGATCTTCGCAGCTGAACATACCAATAAATATGAAACATTAACTAATACTATTTCCATACATCCTAATGCCATACTTTTTCATATTGTGGCATAGTGAGCTAATACATATATATAAATAATTCCATAGCTGGTCTTTCTATTTAAAAATTTTATTTTCTTCAATAGAGGGCGTTTGCTTGGTATCAAATAAATGAAATCGCGTAACGTGAAAATAAAGATTTTCCTCAATCAAAAAAATCTTTTTTTTTGGTATTTATTCAAAAACAAAATTGGATGATTAATTTAGCAAATGAGCTACTTATAGTGAGATATGGTGTAAAAATGGCTGTAAACTGGTGAAGGATCTTTCAAAAGTAGCATCAAGATGTCAATAGTGAATAATTCCTAGGCGGTACGATTTTTTATGCCATCCTTGACATTTTTCAAGTAGACACATGCACAATTTTATATGATAGAACAACGCGTTAAAACTATTGACTTATTACGAAAATCTTCGATCTCTAAGCACAACATATCGCAAAATTTGTGATTTTTCAGGTGGAAATAATCGGGCGAATGAATTGACAATTCTAAGCTTGGTGAAAACATTTCAAGAAACTGATTCCAGCGTGGATAGAAAAAGGAGTGCCATAGCAAAAACTGGGCATTATGCTGAGAATTTTGCTGCTGACTGCTGTAGTACAAAGTGAAGCTAAATAACCTTCAACATCGAATTCTATATATATATAATTGGCGCTACACCCTTTTTGAGTGTTTGGCCGAACTGCTCCTCCTATTTGTGGTGTGCGTCTTCATGTTGTTCCACAAATGGAGGGACCTACAGTTTCAAGCCGACTCTGAACGGCAGATATTTTTATGAGGAGCTTTTTCATGGCAGAAATACACTCGGAGGTTTGCCATTGACTGCCGAGGGGCGACCGCTATTAGAAAAAACTTTTTCTTAATTTTGGTGATTCACCGAGATTCGAACCGACGCTCTCTCTGTGAATTCCGAATGGTAGTGACGCACCAACCCATTCAGCTACGGCGGACACGGAATTGAATGAATCGAAATCTATACGTCCCCGAAAATTAGGCATTCATGAATCGACTGCTTGGCGGACTTTACCTCACCTGTAGACGAACTAATGCTTCACATATAATTGCATTGTATTTTGAATAAAAAGAGTGAATCTTGAATGAATCTAAATTTTTACATATTTTATTTTGAAGCAAAATCTAGGCACGTGTTTTGAAAGACTCTTTATTGTTATTGTTAACTGTTAAAAGCTTCAAAAGCATACATATATTTTAAATATGTTTGTGTGCGTGTTTGTTAAATTTAAAATTTAAATATTTTACAAATCTTTCATTTCCATATCAAAATTGTAATTAAATTCGTATATCTGTTTCGTTTCTTCGCTTGCATTACTGGGTTACCCAGCGTCAGCTTCTAAAAATTGTTTGCAACTGACTTTCCACTGAAAATTTGGAATTTTACACATCTACATACTTCCTTTCAACGAATATTGCTGGAAACAGTGGCCAACGTACGAAGTACCGCAGCCTCTAACAAGCACAAAACTGAGCAAAACTCATCCCGAAGAAAACAACTGCGTTTTAGTTACATATTTACACAATACATCGGTTTGTGTGTTTATGGGTTTGGTTGTATCTACACAATGTTGCCATTGACATTTTTGCTTACACACTTTTTCACACTTCCGCGCTACCAGTTACAATTTTTCATTGATTAATAAACCAAAGCCAAACACCAACAAATGCAAATAGTTCATTTATCAATAATTAACATTATTCAACAGTGTTTTTAAGTTATTTTAATAAAAATTATAATTTGTCTAAGTTTATTTTGTAAATGATTTCGAAATATACTGCTTGGCAACACTGTGTGTTGTGATATTAATATACAAAAATAATATTAAAAAATATGAGAGAAATGCCGTAAAGTTTGCGACTTTCTTTTGGCTTAAAAACAGGGGCAATTTAATGAGAATCAAAATTGACAAAAATTTATTAGCAATACAATTTTAAATTTTATACAAAAGGTGTTAAAATGCCAAATGAGATGCAAGCATTGAGTAGCCTCTTTTCGTTATTAATTATTAACCTAATCAGCCACTTTGTATGTACGTGTCTATGCATATTTATTCTTTTATGATATTCAAATTTGACTGATTCGAAAACCGGCAGCCGCAGCGCTTCATGGTGTTTACCTCAAATTAAAGTAACACAAATTAACAGCAGCTCATATTTTATGTGTTTCCGTACAATGCGCATGCAGCACAATGAATTATCTGTGTGTGTATGCGTTGATAGCAAAAATTAATAAAATTAAACGTATTTGCTGAAATCATTAGCATAATTATGCGTCTTTGTCTGCTCGAATGTTTATTGCAGGTTTAAATTACAGTCTCCAATTTGTTGAATATGTTTCGGGTGACAAAGCCAAACTAACAAATAATAAATAAATAATTTTCAAAACGTAAAAAATGCAGACTACTCATAAGAAAAATACTTGAAAATCTCTCGAAAACGCAGATGAAATACCTAAAAGAAACAGCAGCAGTTTTGCTGCTTTGGCCGTTGGTCGGTCTCTGGTCTTCAATTTCGACCCACTCAGCAGCACCTCTGTTACCCGCTGATTTGTGAGATACTTGTCATATCAACATACGCCGTTACACATACATACACTCACACTTGTAAGCATTTGCGTTTAGTTGTGTGTGTTGCAGTTAGAAGTATGTGATTTTGTGTTATCTTAGCCGTTGTTGTTATTAGATGTTTGATTGACTAGCGGATGTTGGCATTTTGTGGCGTGTAGAATGAGTTTTTAATTCAAAAGCGCCAGCGAATGTTTTTGTGTAACCACTTCAGATGGCAGTAGACAAGCGTGCATGTATGTTCATGTGTATGTATGTCCATATGTAAGTATTTTTATTGAAACAATCATAATATTCAATGAAATAATTATTGATTTGCAAATGTAACTAATTTTTAGTCGCTATTTCAAAGGAGTTGGAGATTTTCAGCGCACATTTGCTTGTATGTCTGCCTGCACTTAGATCACGAACCATGGAGCAAACTGGTCGATTGAAAGAAATTTCGTAAATCACGATACAATAAATTTCAATAAAGCATCTTTTGTAGCTAATCTTCCATAAAAGTTAAAGTGGGTATATTTTTGAACGTAGTAAGCACCAGCTACGAACGACGGCCACCGTAGCCGATTGGGTTGGTGCATGACTACCATTCGGAGTTCAGACAGAGAATGTAGGTTCGAATCTCGGTGAAACAGCAAAATGAAGAAAAATATTTTTCTAATAGCGGCCGCCCCTCGGCAGGCAATGGCAAAGCTCCGAGTGTATTTCTGTCATGAAAAAATAAGGTAGGTCCCTCCATTTTTGGAACAACAGCAAGACGCACGCCACAAATAGGAGGAGGAGCTCGGCCAAACACCCAAAAAGGGTGTACAAGCCACTTATATATACAAGAAGGGTGGTTAAGTTTGAAGGGCCGGTGTTGATTTTGAATAAAATAGAATGTTTTTAGGAAATTATTGTCATTTATCTTTGCTCTGATAACATTGGTATGGCTCAATTACGTACAAAACAAAATATTGGCCAAATGGCCGCCGCGGCTTCGGCGGCACATCTCCATCCTATGGTCTAAATTTTCGATGACGCTGAGGCATAATTGAGGTTCTATGCCGTTAATGTGCCGAATTATCTCATCCTTTAGCTCTTGAATTGTTACTGGCTTATCGACGTATAACTTTTTTTCAAATAACCCCAAAGAAAGAAGTCCAACGGTGTCGTTGACGTTTAGGAGTGGTTCACATTCATCATCGGCCCTTGAAATTTAACCACTCTTTATAAGTATCAGCATATTTTTAGAAACGGTTCTTTGAACTCGAGTTTTGACTAAGCAAAAGCATTCACCATTTCTTAATTGAAATGTCTTTGTTGTTGCAAACTATGCATTTCTAGACAATTATTAGCTTTAGTTGACAGCAACATTCATACATTTGCACTTACGAAATGTACTTCTGATCCACTATTTGACGCATTGCAGATTCATTTAATTTGTTTCATATGGCAGTACATAACATTTCCAATCAATTTATGATCTAAATTTCTGTGTTTATAAACAATATGACAGCTTGAGCACGTCTACAGGATGTCAGGCGAGAATTAAAATTTTCAAGGGCTCGCTCACACATTTTCGTATTGAGCCCAGCAATCTTGATCTGAATCTTCAGATTAATGTTGTGCTTCAGCTCTGGCATCATTTTTGATTTATTCGCATAGACTTTACTTTTCAAAAAACCCCACATAACTTATCTAGTGGAGTTAGATCGCATGAGTTAAGTGGCCAGTTTATGTCAACATTACGTGAAATTACTCGACCGGGAAACTCAGACCACAATAATGCAATGTTTACCCGTGTTGCCTGGCTTGACTATGTCAGGCCACAAAAAATCTTCAATAAGTTTTCTATGGCAATGCCCATTCACAGTAACAGCTCTTTCAGTTTCATCTTCGAAGATCTACCAGCCCAAAAATCACATCACAGTACATTTTAGAAAACTCATTGGAATCGGATAAACAATTTTGTATTTAAATAGGCCATCGAAAATGCTACTTGCCTTTCACATTTCCGTTCCTTTTTCAAATAAAATGGGTTATGTAATATTTTTGGTGTTTAAAATTTTCATTATTTAAAATTTTCATAGTTGCTCCCTTTTATAAAACATGCATAAATATGTATGTGTATATATAAATAGGTAATAAATACAAAGCCAGCGGCATAAATTAATAACTATTTAATTTTCAATTAAATAACTGCTAACAACGCAAATCACAAATAATTCAAATAACTACAAATCAACAACGGCATTCGCATATGTACCAACCTATGTATGTATGTGTTTATGCATGTACAAAAACATTAATTTTACTAAAAATAGTATAAATAACTAAATTGCGCGCCACTGAAAACTGTTAAATCAAATCACTCGTTTTTTACTCTAATGAACTTCACACCTTATAGAAATGGCAAAAAAGGAGTAGTTATGTATGCATGTGTGTATGTATGTATGAGTATATAAATTAAAACGTTTGAAAAACGTTGTAAACACAACTGAAAACCTAAGTTTCTACGCAACTTGCACAATCCTCATGTGAAGATATAAGTGAGCATATGTATATTTGTATGTGTGTAAGTGTGAATATATGTATGTAATCATGTGTATATATAAATATATTTATGTGCATATTTAACGCATGAAAACATACATATGTATGTATGTACGAGTATCGTTTGATAAGTCCGCGCAAAAATAAAAACTACCTAATTGAGGTAAACCTTTTTATTTTTAGACATAGCCTCCTTTTCGGCCAATACACTTCGTTCAACGCTTTTCTAGTTTGTTTATCCCTTCTGAATTATAAGATTTGTCCAAGTCTACAAAACTGCCATTCGCTTCTGCAATCACCTTCTTGTTTGAATAAAATCTTTTTCGCGCCAGCCATTTCTTCTAATTGGGGAGCAAAAAGTAGTTCGATTAATCCGAGGAAGGCAAGTCTTGAGAATAGGGAGGATATAAAATGCATTGGAACGCTATTTCCATTCATTTTGCGGCCACAACTGCGGAGGCCTGAGCTGGTGCGTTGTCGTGATGGAAAATAACTTTTTGAAAATCGCTCGACTTCCTCGATTCAAACGAATGCTAAACACAAAGAATTATATCGACCTGGCAGAAACTTGGTGTGCGTTCTTACAAGTGATGCTATTTATTGAAGCCTAAATGGCCATTGTGGTCGTATGCGACTTTAACCCCAACTAAAACCTGCTCTTGTCCGAACGGTTGCTTCTCCCGCAGCCTTGCCGTTAAATAAAATAATATATCGGGAGGCCTATTTGAGTATGTGAACTCAAATCAGTCAGTCTCTGTCAGCACGATAATCTGTCCAGTGCTCGTCTTACAATGTCTCTTCAGTTTTTCGATCAGCCTATAGATCAAGCTGCAGATGGCGTCAGTACGCCTTTCGGACCCATTCTTCATCACGCAGCGTTTTCATGATGCGCACTGGTACACCACTGAATGCTCGATATTTTGCAGGTTTGTCACACATTTGCCTCGTAAGTTTTGCCTCTGTGGGATGCTCGCCGAAAATCCTGCAGGCTGACTCAAATCATTCAGTTAGGGCAGCGTTGAGTTTCTCAACAACCGCCTCAATGGTCAGTTCTTTTCCAAGTCTTGGTGGCATCAGGTCAAGGACCCGCAACGCACCCCTAAACTTCTCTCAGTCTGATTTTCTGGGCATTTGTGCCTCCTCGCCACACTGAAACTTAATGTACCTGTAGTCTCAGAACGAATCTTCGGCAAGAACTCTCCAGTTCTTGATTGACCACCCAAGCTTCGAGTTTGATAGGGTGAGATCAATCACCTCCTGCCCTCTAGCATGTATGTCTGTGAGCCCTTGTTATGTATGTCTAGGTAAGAGGACGCGATAAATTCGAATAGTCGAGAGCACCGTCCATTACATTTGCTGCTGCCCCAGACTGTATGCTGGGCATTAGTATCGCAACATAGGATATGACCAAGATTGCGCCGCTCACAGAACCTCACGAGACTAGTGGTGCCCCTTCCAGAGCATCGTAAGGAAAATAAGTAGATGCAATCACAAACTCCGGTCCTCCGCGTCTACCTCTATAACACACCTCTGCCGCTACTAGGTCTTGGCAACAGAATCGCTCAAGACCCGTCAAAGTGAGATGGGATTATACTAAAAGTCTTCTCTTTCGGTGTCGAAACGTGGGCACCTGAATAGCAAATTTCTTGCACTCTCTTGTTCGTCAGAGCAGACCGAGCAACAAGGGTCGTTTTTTCAAATTAAGGAGAGAGGCCCACTTGAACAAAAATTCAAAATTTGTCCGTTGTGATACTATACAGGGGAGGAGAGGCGAAAAGGAGAAGGGGAGGAACCAGACAGGTGGAAGAAAAAGAAGGAGATGCTTTGGAATAGAGGATGACGACCAACAGAGGCGATTTACGTTCGTGTTCACCGCTTCAAGCTACTGATGAATTTTACCAGATGTGTGATATTTAAACCTGCAATATACGCAGGTGTAGTGAAAGAGTGAGAGTTCAGATGTCTAAACCTTTGCCCGACGAGAGCAGGGAAGCTGAGAAGATGTTAATCCCACTTCGTCCTCTAGACAGCTGCTGCAGAAAGGACTTGAAGCAATCCGAAGTCTTACTGCATGAACACCTAACGGACAATGTCCAGTAAGAATACCTACCAAATTCGAGAGCTGCGACTTTGTTAGCCTTAGAAGTTCCCTTGAGCGCCCCCGATCTACCCGTGGCCAGAAGGATCTCACGGTGTAGATACTCTTTAGAACATCCGTGACCGCTGAGCAGCTGCGTCACGTAGAATCCAACTTTCCCCGTGCTTCCTTGTCAGTGTCAGTTTGTGCGTTAAACGTCCGACCGTTTGTAGAAAGTTCCCAGCGCTGATGCCACGCTCTGCTGGTTCGCTGCCTCTCTTCTTCTTCAATTACACCGGGCGGTAGTTCTCGCACTAGTTGACACAGCCTCTGCAACTCTTTTATAAAATGGTAACCTACGTTACGCGCCAGTATTGGCATCTCGCTGTCTTTGCACGAACTTTTCGAACGACCCTCGTATGTAAGCATAGTAAGCGGGCCGGTTGCTTGCCAACGTACTCTGGTATTAAATGTATTTGCAGTTGCAACATGCGCAAAATAAAACGTAAAAAAATCACAACAATAATTATCGCAAAGTTTGCTTTTCTTATTGTTTTTGTTGCTGCTGCTATTGGCGCTGTATTTACTACTATAATTAATGTTATTTCATCTATGCAGCTATTTGTGTTTTGTGTCGTGTTTTTTTGCTGCTGTTGTTGCCGTTGCCGCTGCATTTAGCGCAATTATAAATAATTGAATTTCATATGACAGCAACAAGTGCAGTTGGCTTGAAATGTTGCTACACTTGACAATTTACCAAGTAATTAAAAGCGGGTAATCATTACTTGATGGCGCGCTGTTTTCTTTATTCTCTCATGTATGCCTTCACAATAAATTCATAATGGGCGATAGGTAAAATGCAAAAAAAGTGTGAAAATTGAATGATTAGTTTGATGGAAAATATTCGAGGGCTGCGGATATAAATTTCAGGTAATGTGCTTGTGCACCTATCCATTGCTATCTGGACATTTATGCAGCCATTATCTGAAGTAATTATTTTTATTTATCAAAACATAAAAGTACATTAACAATAAAGTGTCAATTTTAGCGATATTTTTGAGCGGCACCAACATTTTACGCAAAATGAATCAGAAAAAGACTCCAACTAAATATAAAACTTTTGAATAAAAACACCCATACACACACACTTACTTTTCTGACCTAGTTAGCATTTATTCACGCTAGATTGTTTATTTATGTCTACTTCTTCTTTTTTCCTCCCCCTCCCAACACAGGTCCCATCTCCGTTGAAGATGAGGTGGATGTTGATGTAGTCGATTGCAGCGACTCGGAGGAGCCACCACCGGCCAAAGTGCGCCGCCTACATCACAACAATAGTCATCATCACAGCCACAACAATAACAACAACAGCAATAGTCACAATCACAATAACAGTAGCTCGTCGCAAAATCATCTGAACAGCAGTACAACCAGCAGTCAGGGGCGCTCTACGCCGCCGCAATCACCCGGCACCGACACCGAAGAGCGCCTCACACCTGAACCGGTGCAAAAGACGCCGAAAATTGTGGGCTCCTGCAATTGTGACGAACTAAAGCCGGTGCAATGCCATTTGGAGACAAAAGAATTGTGGGATCGCTTTCATGAGCTGGGCACCGAGATGATTATCACCAAAACGGGCAGGTATGAATACCCAAATATGAGTAAAAATTTTAGTATTTATAGTTAGAAACTTAAAAAATTTGTATGCAATGACTATGTATGTATGTGTGCGTGTGCATGTACGGACAGCTGTGGCGTTTTTAGTTAACTGCCGCGGTTGGTGGCAGGGATGTGTTGTGCAACCGCCCAGTTTGCCATTGAGAATGCCATAGTACAATAGTTATTTACATACATACATACGAGAAAATATGTGTATAAACACTCACATTTATATACAAGTCCGCGATCGCTGATGTTGGATGTATTTTGACCAAACATGCAAATGTTGCATTAGTGCGGTTTTTGTGCCACTCGTCGGGGGAACAGACAACGGCGGTTGCACCGGTAACCGTTGCAAAGCTGCAAGCAGGCGACATTCAGTCAACTCACCACTCAGCGGCGTCATGCAGTGTTCGTGGCAATAAACACTCCACTAGACTTGTTTTCTTTTTTCTTTTTTTCGAATGTTTTCTTTTTTTTTTTGTGGCACATAACCAATTCCGAGGGGGGCAACTTAAACTTTTTCTTTCAGTTAGTTGCATTTATTTGTACTTTTATTTGTGTTCTTGCTTTATTTTATAACAAATTACCTTGTAATGTGAGTAGATTAACGGCAACGGATAACAGAAAGAAAAACAATAAGAAATGCGCTCAAAATGTAACGACAGCAAAATTAGAATACAAAAGTGATAGGCAATGCGAGCGACAGGTTGCATGTGGCACCACATTTTAATCCTTTTCTCAAATTAATACACAAACAGCTAACAGCGGCGAGAAATTACAGAATTACAGAAATACAGAAATAGCAGCCCGCTGCGTGTTAAATGGTGCGCTAAAAACATATTTCTTGTTAAACTCTTTTGCGGTGGGAAAACCAATGTGCGTATGAGGCGTCCAAGAGTGGGAAAACCTAATTGAAAGAGTTTGAGAAAAATGTTCATATATAAACACAAATGTATGTGTGTATGTGTGCTGCATATACAATATTTGCTTATCGTGAAGGATGTGGAGTTTTGAGCATTCATTTGCGAGAATTGGTGCCATGCTGGGCTTGCAGAAAATAATGAAGCAGTGTAGGTACTCTTCCAACAAATCCCAAATATTTCTGCCCGCTTTCAATAAGACCTCCTTCATTACGCTGAATAGCAAGTGGCTTCATCACCGAGAAAGCACAGGCTCTCATAGAAAGTTGCAATGACAACTAAAGAGCCTTGCAAAAGACGAGCTTAGATGTGGTTTTGAAATAAAAGAGCTAAAAATTAAGATTCTAAGAAACTAAAAATTCAGATTCTTTCTGGATTCACTATTTTTATTCAAAATACGGTTCCTAACAATTATATGTGAAAAATTACATCATTTAAATGTCCACCACATGCACCTCTACAGCTAAAATCCGACAAACAGTCGATTCATGAATGCCTAATTGTTGGGGACGTATAGAATTCGATGTTGAAGGTTCGTCAGCAGCACTTTGTGCTACAACAAAATTATTCTGAACAGAACGTCCAGTTCTTTTTCTGTCAGTCCTTTTTTTATCCTCGACAGAACCAGTTTCTTGATATTTTTTCACCAACCTTTGAATTGTCGACCCAATCGGACGATAATTTCCATCAAAAGAATTACGAATTTTGCGAAATGTTGTTCTTAAATATCGACTAATTTCATAATAAATTTCATTAATTTTAACGCGTTGTTCCATCACGTAAAATTGTGCACTTCACTTAACAGATGTGAGGGATGACATAGGAAAAGGTGCCGCCTATGATCTATTCCCTACATACATCTAGGCGTCACTTTTGAAATAGCCTTTATTTTGAGCCGCAAAAATAGAATAGCACATAGAAATAAAATTGTTTTGGATATGAGTGAGTTAAGCTAGAAAATATTTTTAGACAAGAAACAACTAAAGTAATGACTAAGTTCAGTTGGAACTCAAATTTATCCACTTGCAGCCCGCGAAAAAATGTAGCACCTCAATATATTAATATAATAACTACTTTTTTCTTAATTTACCTTTTCTTTTCCCACTACCAAAGCGGTATTTTATTATTATCCGTACTTCAATTCATGTTAAAATTTAAATGCTAAACTCCTTCTAGTTGCATTTAATAATGTTGAAGAACTATTGTCTTGCTCTGTACTTCTTCTTCTTCTTAATTGACACAATAACCGCTTACGCGATTTTGGTCGAGTTTAACAAAGCGCGCAAGAGAAGCAAAATCCTGCTCCACCTGATTTTCCAACGCAGAGGAGGCCTTCCTCTTCCTCTACTACCACCAGCTGGTACCGCATCGGACATTTTCAGAGTCGGAGCATTTGTATCCATTCGGACGACATGACCCAGCCAGCGTATCCGGTGGATCTTTATTCGCTGCGCTATGTCTATGTCGTCGTAAAGCCCATACAGCTCATCGTTGATCTGTACTACTGATATGTGTAAATAAAATGAAATGAAATTAAATATTTTGAACAGTTTTGACATTTCTTTTTTTGAATTTTCATTATTTTTTTATTTTTATTAACGTAAAAGCCATATGAATCTAAATTTCACACTTTATAAACTATAAAACTTTAGTATAATAAATTTTAGTAATGTATAGTAAAGTAATAAATTTAAATAGTAAAGTGGAAGTTTGAAGCAGCTAGAAAATCTTAATGATTTGTTATAATTTGTTTTCTTGTCGGTGTTGCGCATTTTCTCCATTAAAGTTAATTTCGCAACGCAACACCTTTACCATCTAATCGGAAAAACTCAAAATTTTGTAAACAGATATCTTCGACATATTCTCAGGTGGTGGCCAAACGTTATCAGCAACGATGAGTTATATAAAAAGTGTAACTTGCAGTCAATGTCCAACCATATAAAATTACGAAAGTGGAGGAGGAAGAGCAGAAAGTAGAGTGGCTATACATTGCAAAAAGATGCAGCGGAAGTCTGTGAACAAGCTTTTGATTAGAACCCCAAAGAAGCCGCAAGAGGGGCCGATCCAAGATTACATGAAGAAAATCGCTACACAAAGAAGTCAATAAATGCGAGAAATCGTGGAATGCACTAAAACTGCTAGCTAAAAATAGGACCAGGTGGAAATGCTTTATTGAGGCTTTATGATGCAGTAATAGGAGTTAAAGGAAATGATGATGATAATGAACACCATCGAGGAAAAGAGCTATCCGAAAACAATACTGCTTACCCAATTTTTGTGTTTTTTTTTTAATTTCGATGAAGAATTTTTGAAACTTTTATGAAAATTTTCGTGAAAATTGAATTGACTTCTTATAAATCTGGTACAAAGTCTTAAACGCTCTTTGACTTTATTCAACAATGAGCTATATTTCTATACAAAACTAATTTAAATTAAAAAAAGATAAATAAATAAATATTCATAAATTGTCAAAATATTGAAATGCTATACTGAATACTTATATATGTTATTGGAAAATGCCTTGGTCAGAGACAGGCATACAACGATAAGGCTATCAATGCCTTAAAATTGCTCGAGTAAGATAATGTAGAAACACAATAGAGTTTAACGCGATAGTAGTCGAAAGGATGAATACCGTACGCGCTTCAAGTTAAGTTCTTTCTAGTCCCATAAGAATTTTATGCAATTTTTCTTCTTTAAATGATGGCTCAACATACTACTTTACCTTTGGAAACTTACCGCTATATGGAGAGAGAACGCGGAAAATCGAAGAATTACTTCTTATACATATAAAATTAAATATGTTTTGTACAAGCTGCTTTATGTTGGAGCTGCCATGAAGTGCTTTTGTAGTGTGAAAGTGAAGCAAATAGAAAAAACAATTCACACTGAAGAAGAAATGTTGTTGCTGTTTTCAAATTCAATATATGTATCAATTAAAATACACAGCCAGCAAACTTTCTGCACTGGGCGAGTTTCATAATTTGCGCGAAACTTTAAGACTGCTGAGGACTTCCATGACGAAGTTGACCAGACCGACTAGAGCGAAGAAGATCACTGATCGAAGCTCGTTAGCTTTTGTGAATAGTTCTGCTCCAAAATAACCAGATATGTGTGGTTACCCATTTGCTATTTTTCCTGTTATTATCTCAGCTCTCATAACAGCTTCAACATAAACGCACTCTAAAATATCTCTGAGATGGCATTTAATTTTTTAATTGTATAAAATTGTGAAATGTGAAAATTTTTATTTTGCATTTTTGGTACCCTTAACTTTTGAAGTACTCTCACAGAAAATAGTCTATGGGGGTATGATCGGCGACTTGGATAGCCAGAAAATGCGGCTTTGCATTTTTTCGGGAAGAAATCACGCAGTATCGCCTTCGTCTTTCTAGTAGTGTGCGGCTTGGCGCCATCTTGTTGAAACCATGTGGGTGTACTGAAGGAAAAATGATCTCTAATTATTGAAAGAAAAAATCATTCAGCATGCGCCATAAGAAACACAAAACCGTCACCTTGGGCATTTGAAGTGGCTGTTAGTGTTTTAATAGGGGGTTCTGTCACAAATAGCAGCAGGTTTGCTTACACTTCTATTTAAATGAAAATGGGCTTCCTCACTCCAAAAGTGTTTACCGTACGATAACACTTCGACATTGCCTCGCAGGAGTTTTTACGCAAATTGTAATGGTTAGGATTAAGCGCCTACGCGATTTGAATTTTGAAGGATTGAAGTCTGAGATCTTCAATATTTCATTGACAATAGTTTTTGGAAGCCACAGGAAGGCTGCACTCTTGTGTACGGACTGACGTGAATTGTCGTGCAAATTTGTAACGTCGAGTTCAATATTTTCATTTGTTCTCTATATCCGGCTGTGTCCTGACCGTGGGCTGCTGGCCACCGAACATTTTGCCCAGAACTTTCATATCCACGAACGAATCAAATCTTCACTTGCGTATCACGTAAACGTCGCATATTGTAACATGAAAGAGAAACTACGACGAGCAGTTGCACACGAATCATTCACCTTGAAATACGCCTCGATTGCGAAAGCACGCAGTCCACTCGCCCACTGCTACATCGTCTCTAAAATCCTGCACGAATAACAGAGCTAATGCAGCACACTATCCTTTGCAGCTCCATATGCTCTTAGTGGATTTTTCTTTCCTTGCAATATATTTGCGGCTTGGCATTTCATTTAACAAAAACTTGGTCTGAAATATTTCCATAAAAGTTTAAGAAAGCCGTACCAAAACGAGAATCAAGTGCCTATCATACTCCACTCCTGAGGAGGCGCAAATATCTTCTGCTCCAAAAGACTTTCAAATGTAAAAAATGGACTAATTCAACATTGAAAAGTGTTAAGCAACTTTTTTCTATCATTACGAGCTCGTCATCATTTTATTAATTCAGAGTTTCTTAGATTCTCTGGACTCAAGGCACAACTCAATGTTTCTCAGCCAATTCAATCCAACGCAGTTCGTAAACAATGCATTTTTGCAAATTTCTCACTCTTTCAGAAGACAATTCCACTATTCAAACACAACAAAGCAGATGTTTCCCGGAAAATTTGTGTGAAAAATTGGGTCGTGTGCGGTCCTGCTCAAAAGATAATTAATAAAAAAACATATTCAGTTCCTTGAGCGTCGCACTCCAAGTTGGCAAAAAAATGATAACAGTTGGTGTGACACGCAATTGTCCGAATGTGGATCGACTCCTACATGTCTCGAACAATCTATCTCGCCAACAATTGGTCTGCAATTTCTCAGTCCGGTTGAAGCAAAAAACAGGGCGTTGCAATTGTCAACAACAACAACTGCAACGATAGCATTTTTTGCACACTTTTTTGTATTTCATTTTCATTTTCACTTTAAATGTTTTTGTTTTTTCTTTTAGTTTTGTGCATTTCGCATTTAGCATTTTGATTTCTCGAAGACAGCAAATGACGGTAGGGGGTCGTGCGACTTTTATGCGCAAGTTGTTGTATTCTGTCATAAAGTGGATCTCTTTTATGTTGCTGACCACACACGCAACACATAAACCAGTTACATGTGCAAAACAAGCACAGAAACAGCAACAACAAGCATAAATAGCAATACAGCACTGCAGCGATAAGGCAATAAAGCAATAAAGCAGTTACGTTTGTGTCTTAAATCAGGAAGCAAAAAACCACGCCGCTCTACGCGCCGACTGGCTGGCTGTCAGAGTGGTGGTGATGATGGTGGCGATGTGCCAACCGCAGCAGCGCAGGAACGAAACAAAGCAATAACCAAACGCACACTGCAACGCAACTTGTTTATTGGCAACACGCAGCTACACACACACGCACACACACATAGACAAGAGTGTGCGTTTCCTGCATTTACCTTTAATGATATTGTAAAAATCACACCTAACAATCAGGGCGGTCCCCGTAACGAATTCAGCCATTCAAATCACCACTTCCTCCACTACACACACTCCCTCCGCGCCCTTCCTCGCTCATTCAACACAACAGCCCTCGTCGACCATACTTCATTTCTGTTATTGTTGTAGTTATGTCATCTAGTGCATAGGCAAGAGCCAACACCTCTGTATTTACATACAAACACCCAAACACACATACACACACAGTCGTTTATGCTGGCAACCAACTCAGCCGTGTTGTTGTGTTTGCTGGTTTAGTTATCTTTCGTTTTTTCTGGCTTTGTTGCTCGCCAAAGTGTTTGTATCTGGTATTAGGAGCATTAAAACCGCAGGATACTTGCCAGTTGTCATTGACTTCTTGGCGTGAAGGCAGACAAAACACAAAACGTGAACAGAAAAAAAGCAGGCAAACTACAACAAAGCAGTTTGGAAAAAAATCCTACAATTGGGTTTGTTTACAGCAAACAAAGGCGCAACGAATAATGAAAACACAAACAGGGCAAAGCGAAGAAAATAGTACCAGCACAAAACAAGGTGGAGAAAATGGAATGAAGGGGCGAAGCAGTTGCTGCGCGCTGTGAAAAAGGATTTAAAGCATAAATTTAAGGATTTTCGCGTAGACAAACAGGCACAGATACCTGTGGTAGTGGTCTCGTCACCGTTTAGGCATTTTACATAGACACCGAGACAACCTGCGGAGCGCGCAACTTGGGCGAGTTTGCCCACACAATTCGATTTTATCACCCATACATATACGATTTTCTCCGTAATAAAAATCACAGCACTTTGCTGCCATAAAGCATAGCCATATATTATATTTTGTATGTATATCGTATTCCCGCGTCGTTCAACCGATTTTTCATAATTGTACACATTTTTATTTAATTTTTTTCTACTTTTATTTCTTCTAGGCGCATGTTTCCCACTGTACGCGTTAGTTTCTCCGGCCCGTTGCGGCAGATACAACCTGCCGATCGTTACGCGGTGCTACTCGATATCATACCGATGGACTCGAAGCGTTATCGCTATGCGTATCATCGCTCGGCTTGGCTAGTCGCCGGCAAGGCTGATCCCGCACCGCCAGCTCGTCTCTATGCGCATCCGGATAGTCCATTCAGCTGTGAAGCGTTGCGCAAACAGGTTATCTCCTTCGAGAAGGTGAAACTAACTAATAATGAAATGGATAAGAATGGACAGGTGAGTGTTGTGGTGAATCGTTACAAACATAAATGTATATGTAACTCGTGGTCTGCTGTTGTTGTTGATATTGTCAAGCTGGGTTTGCTGTTTTTGTATGAAGAAAATGCTGGTGGTTCATTGACTAAAATACAACTAAGTGAGAGGTGCCGAAAATGAGGGACAGAGATACTGAATGGATGATGCAGAGCAAATTCTTAAGGAAAAAAATATGAAGATATTAAAATTAAAAGCTAAAATATGAAGAATATTAGAATTAAAAATTAAAATTACAAATATTAAAATTAAAAATATTAAAATTGAAAATATTAAAAATAATAAATAAAAAAAAATAAAAATATTAAAAGTATTGAAATTAAAAATATTAAAATTGAAAATATTAAAAATAATAAATTAAAAGTAAAACTAAAAATATTAAGAATATTGAAATTAAAAATATTAAAAATAATAAGTTTAGAAAAAATACTAAAAATATTAAAATTGAAAATATTAAAAATAATAAATTAAAGAAAAACTAAAAATACTAAAAATAATAAATTAAAAAAAAACTAAAAATATTAAAATTAAAAATATTAAAATCAAAAATATTAAAATTAAAAATAATCTAATTGAAAATATTAAAAATAATAAATTAAAAAAAAACTAAAAATATTGAAATTAAAATCAAATATATTAAAATTAAGAATATTAAAACTAATAAATTAAAAAAAAACTTAAAATTTTAAAAATACTGAAATTAAAAATATTAAAATCAAAAACACTAAAAATATTAAAACTAAAAATATCAAATTTAAAAATATTAAAGGGTAACACAGCACCAAAAAAAAAAAAAACTATTCATATGGGTGTGCGCACCACATATGTATGTGTAAAATATATAGCTTACCACTGAACCCTCCGTTGGACACCTTTTTTAAAACCGGTTGGGCACCCGAGCTTTTCCTTTCTCGTCCTGTTCTAGCATCCTTTTTAAAAGGTTATATCCATAAATCGAAATTAAATTTCAAGAAGCTACCTGGAGCCTAAAGTCGTTCGCTGAATTAGAAATATGTAAAATTCACGTCCAAAGTCGAAAGAGTCAGTCTGGACAGCCCCGAGTGCCCAACGGAGGGTTAAGCGCAAATATTTTTTATACTTTGTTTTACTTTTATACCAGCTAGTTTTCTTGCCAAAAATATAAAAATGCAACTTTCTGCAACTGCAATAAAATTCCTGCTTGTTTTTTTTTTTTTTTGTTTTAATTCACTCGGAAAATGATAAGCGTCTTTACATCTACTTACGTGTATATGCGAGATTCTACAACTGTACTCACCCTAAGAGTTGAACGCCATTTCGACTTTTTGCGCTGCCCCCAACCCCATTTAACACACCACCATTTTTTACAAATTCCTACTCTGCATGACTTTCCAGCTGCGAAAAGTGTTTATTTATTTCTTTTGGCGTTGAGTTTTTCTCCACCAAACTCAGTCAGCTGTACACGCGAGCTGATACATAGCGCTTTTTTGTAGAGTTGTTATTGCGCATGCGCGCTCTCAAGACAACGAAAACGCAATAAAAACAGTAAAACAACTTTTTTGCCAAAGAAAGTCTCCAGTTGCATTATGCAAACACACATACATAGTAACATTTACCTTTTTGCTCTTCCTCTTCCAGATTGTTTTGAACTCAATGCACCGCTACCAGCCGCGCATTCATCTGGTGCGCCTCAGCCATGGCCAAAGCATACCCACAAACCCCAAAGAACTGCAGGAACTCGACCATAAAACCTACGTTTTTCCCGAGACCGTTTTCACCGCCGTCACCGCATACCAAAATCAACTCATTACCAAACTCAAAATCGACTCGAATCCCTTCGCCAAAGGTTTCCGCGATTCGTCCCGTCTCACCGACTTCGATCGCGATCCCATGGAGGCACTGCTGCTTGAGCAACAACTCCGTTCACCGCTGCGTCTCTTTCCCGACCCCCTGATGCAACAATTCGCCGCACAGCAAGGCGTCGATCCCACCTCAATGGCCATTTTCGAAAAGGCACGTCAACATCTGCAAATGTTCGGCGGCAATTCGCCCTATGCTCAGCTGATGATGCCGCAAATGTATGCACAGCAGGCGCCACCACCGCCTAGCCTCGGTGCATTCCACATGTTCCAGCAGCAATGGCCGCAGTTGACGGCCGGCTTTCTGGCCAGTGCTAATCAGCAAGCGGCCGCCGCACAGGCAGCCGCTGTCCAGGCGCAAGCCCAAGCCCAAGCACAAGCGCAGGCTCAGGCACAGGCGGCTGCAGTAGCGGCGGTGGCGGCCGCCAATCGCACACCACCACCACCGCCTACCGCATCAACACCATCATCCACGTCGTCGGGCGGCTCACCATCGCCCGATATGCGGCCGCGCCAGTTTCAACGCTTCAGCCCCTACCAAGTGCCGCAGCAACAACAGACGTTGACGGCGCCACCGCAGACACGTAGCCCACACAACTAAGCGGATAAATGTGGGGTAGGTATGTTGTTGCTGTTGCTGTTGATGATGATAGAGCCAAAATCAGTATTAAAGGGAAAATCATGGTTCAAGCAGAAAGTTTTGTAAATTAATGTAGAAGAAAATTAAATTATTGTACTGTAATTTATAATAAAAATTGTTTAAGTAGTTAATTAGAATTGAGAAATTCGCTTTTTGTTGCTTTTGTTAGAGAATAACAGTGAAACTGATTCTAACGCGCTGATAATTCGTTAAAAAATCGGCGAAAATTGGTTTCTTTTGCAAGCAAATTCAGGCAGAGAACCAGAATCAGTTCTGTTAGTTGAGCTTTTGTAAATTTTGTTTCGAAATCATATCAAACTTGCGCAAATATTTTCAAACTCTAATAGTTGGACGTGATAACTTGTAAATTATAATTTTATTCTTATTTTTTAAGCTATTGTAAATTTACGTATAATAAAATCTGTTGTTTGTTCAAAATCGTATCTCAGTGTGTTTTAGAATTGTGAACGCTGATCTGCGTCAGGTAAGGCGCGTTTTAGCTTTTCTATTAGTCGTAATCAAGCAAATATTTAAAAAATGTAAAACTGCTTTACAGCTGCTAAACGGTATTGTAACTACTACAAATATAAATGATTGAAAATATATACCTACAAAAATTTAAGTAAATGTAGCTGCTTAATAAAAAAATTATTGAAAAAAAATTAAATATTTATGACTAAAATAAGCTTGTAAGTAACTCAGAACTAAATATATTATATTAATAATAATTATTGCGTATAGAGAAAATACAAATATTAAATGTGAATGAAAGTATTCAAAACGGAAAACGAAAATCATTGAATAAAAAATCAAAAATTCATAAAAAATTACAATAAGTTTGACTTGCTTTTTCTTTCTAAGAACAATTGAACATAGACATCTAAAATGAGCCACTAAGATGAGGCTCTCCGACTCTGAGTTAATGGCACGCGTTCCGATGGAGAGAATAATAAGATGGCTCCTCAAGGATGATAGATTACTAGGTTTGGCCAATAACTATGATGAAAAAGAAAATTGTGACGCAGTTCCCTTTTCATCATACGCAATTTTCTTTTTCATCATAGTTATTGGCCAAAGCTAGTAATCTATCATCCTTAAGGCACGCCCGACGTAACGGGGGTGTTACGCCAGCCGAATTCCACACAATCATTTCACATATATTCACACACTCGTCCAATCAGTCGTTGTTCAGACGGAAACGATGTAACTTTGTGTTCATTTTTTCGTATATCACAAAGGCATTCTTAGTTTTTTCGTTAACAAACCCATTCATAACTCCTGTTACGTCAGCCCATCCGCTGATTCTGTGAAATTCCCTGAGAGCCAGTAAACGGTCTGATATTGGCCACACTATTTAAAATTCTTTTCACCATGGTGGCGCCTATCGTGGTAACGTTGCTTTGCTCTTAGAGAAATTTGAAAATATCAGCTGATTTTCGTGACGTCGCGCTGGTGCAATTGGTGATCAGTGTGACCAGATTAACATTTTCCTAACTTGATTTAACATTTATTTTTGTTTTTTGTTCTCTAACCTTGGAGTTTTCCTTCTTTCTTCGTGATATTTTATGACCAGGTTAACATTTTCGTAACTTGATTTGGCATTTTTTTGTTTTTCGTTCTCTAACCTCGGAGTTTTTGTAATTACGTAATATATAAAATTTTTTTTAGTTAGTTCTATAATTCATGCAGTTCTTTTAAGCTTTACTTTTTTCATCTATTCACATTGTCGCCAATTGCGATTATTGTTGGTGTTGGTGATTATTCGTGGATTATTTGTGTGTGTGTGGAATTTCTTCGCTCTATTTACATTTTTTTTCAAGTTTGCTCTTCTTCTTCTTTTTCGAGTACGTAAATATCTCTCTCTCTCTCTCTCTCTCTCGCAATTGCAGTGTTGCCTAGTTTTGGATATAAGAAAAGCATTAAAATGCCCTTTTAAAAAAAAGAAAATACCAATTTTTTATTAATATACTTAAAGTACTTCCTTCAAAAGCTTACCTTCACAAAAGCCTCGGATCAAAGGCCGACCGAAGAACCGATGGATAGACGGAGTGGAAAGCGATCTCAAGGATTTGGGAATACGTAACTACGAAGCAAAAGCTCAAGATCGACCGCCTTTGAGGAGTGTTTTGAAGGAAGATTTGACGCACTCCGCGTTGTAATATTGTGAAAGCAGAAGAAGACGTAAAGAAATTTGTATGCGTGGAAAATTGTCTGTACTGTGGCGGCTTTTTTTAAATACATTTTTTATGGTAATGCACAATAGACTGTATGCAAAAAAAAGAGTTTCAAAAATCGATCCTTGCGTTTAAAATTTATCTTAAAAGAATTTCTTTAAAAAAAGGCCGAAAAGCACTTTTTTGCATATTTGAGGTTATGTAGCAAGATACAGTACTCCATTTTTCGTCATCGTTTCTGCAGTATTGTTTACTTTTTTAACTAGGAATACACCTCTATGGCTTTAATTTGTATTCAGTATTCAAAGACCTTTAAAAATGTATTTATTTTGATTTGTATTACTTTAATTTTTATTTTTAGTTTTTAAAAGCTTAAATGAAATTTTTAAATAAACAAAAAGAAACGCAGCGCTAGCAGCGAAGGCTGTCAGCTGGGTTTCTATAATTTTAAAATTTGTAAATAATATTAAATGTTAAGAAGAGTGCAGAGAAGAAGATCCAATGTTCTTGCATAACCTAAAAAGGATCCGAAATGAGATTCTTTCTTTAAAAACATAAAATTTAATAAGGATCAACAAATTTTCAATAGCACTGAAAGCTTCTCATCATAAGCTTTAAATGCAAGCATTTTTAAGCCCTTTTTTAATCAAAAAAAATTTTAACTGACAGTTTTGGTAGATTTAAATTTAAAATAAACAACAAACTCAAAAATTTCAGCATCAAATTCATTGCGAAGTGCAAAGGTTTGGCAACACTGCACAACTACACTAATGTGAGTCCTCTCTGATGGGCGATCTGGTTTCTATCACTGACCTACGCCCATGACCCCTGACTCATTAACTCAAACTACCAAATGTAATTTTGCTAAGCTACGAATGGAAGTTGACAAAATCTGAGTGTTGGAAGACCAGCAAAAAGATTCGCGTACTCTTTAAAAATGAAGAAAAGAAAAATGTTCACGCTTAAGAAATTATTGTTTCAACAAACCTAAAAAGTGCTTTATAGAAAAGCGCGATCTCAAATTCAGGTTTAATAGTCATATATACAGACGTCTTTATGCAACTTTTTATTGGGCTAAAAATGCTCAATTAGTTACTCGTATTTTCAGTTACATTTTCGCGTGTGTCAATATTCCAGCCGTTGGCAATTAAGCTTTCACATTAATTGGCAGCTGGAATTTTGTGATCGTTATGCTGCTGCAAGCCCTTTCATGCAACATTTGTCAATTCACTTAATATCGGGTGCTTTTTAAAAGCTTAAAGTGCTAGTAGCAGGATGGTAATAAAAAGAGCAAAAACATTGTTGGAGCGATTTGATTTTTATTATAGACCATTTCATGCTATACATTTTTTGATTATGATATCCGGCATATGTCTGCTGGGGCTACGAGTTACATGAATCATGTGATCAGTCCAATTTTTGAGAATTTTATGGCGTAAACATTGACTTCCAATGCTTCAAGAGTTGCTGGTCTGTCGTCATAAACCAATGACTTCACATAGCCCCATAAAAGGTAATCCGTTGGCGTTAAATCGCACGAACGCGGGGGACAATGAACAGAACCACTTCTGGAAAGAAAGTTGTCAGTAAATTGTTGTTGCAATAAATCGATTGTTAAACGCGTTGTGTGGCAAGTTGCGCCGTCTTGTTGGATGTCGTCGATGTTTAGCTAATTAATTTTTGGAAACAAAAATTCAGTAACGGCGGCTCTTTCTTCATTTCAAACTTCGCGAACAGATTTATTATTTTTTAAAGTAAATTTACACACTTTGTAAGCGTTTTGCCAAACAGAACAGAAAGAGTCTGCCATTCTCAGCCGTCAAACCTTAGTTACCTCTATCAATAGTTCTCATGCAGCTAAAACAACACCCATTATTTCTTACATAAAAAGTCTTAGCTAAGCAGGGATATCATGTTACGAGTATTTTACTTGTTAGATTTGTAAATACGATTGCAAAACCACCCGACTGAGAAATTATTTTGTGGTCAACCGGTGTCCGTCTAGTTCGATTGGTACTAGTTCCTAGTTTTCTTTTATAGTAAAAGCAAAGACAGAATTGAGCACCTTATGATGAAACGATTCAAAAAATTGTATTTTCTTCTCACAGTAGCTCTAATTTTTCACAAACTTTTCAATTTCACCAAATATTTTTAATTGCAAAAAATATTGCACCTCACACAAATTTGTAATACTAAATCATTGTAATTTACTTTTTTTCTATAAATACATATATAATTTGTTGTAAAACAGTCCCTCACTTAAACTGCTGCAAACCCAGTGGCACCCAGTCGAGTTCGAGTTCGCAGCGACTAATCTTAATGATTTATTTTCTTTTAATAAAAGAATTTCCTAGAAGGCACGAGTATTTTCGGTACGCTACCACATCTTCACACTTCTGCAAATGTCAGCTCAATTTCTTTCGCTACTAACGACTACATAAAATACATTTTCTACAACTTGATCTCAAAGTCATCCATCAACACATCGTAAAAATCTGATATCTGTGAAACGGCAACAGAGAGCAGACGCGCGCAAGGGCAACGACGTTGGCACCGACGGCAATGTTCGCAATGGACATTTCCAAAGGGGGTACTGCGAGTACAACTGATTAGCGTGTCGAGTTTAATTGCCGTCAAAGCAGCCGATGGCAACAACAGCAACAGCTTGGCACTTGAGACACATAGACAGCCAACCGAACGTACCGACACACATAAGGCTACAATTGCACGACAACTCTGTGCATTTGTATCTACGTATACGAATTCTTTCGCCTGTTCCTTTTCAGCTTTTCGAAAGCCAAACATACTTGTATGCTGTTTGTACAATCCCCAAAATGCAATGGGATTTACAATAACAATAACCAAAAAAGCAACGAAAGTACTTAACGATTTTTCAATTTCGTTTTTTGAGTAACCATGAAAATGAATTCGTTACTGGCAATGCACTCAAGTGCATTTGTGGCTATGCTATGGCATCTCAGTGCCAACGTCAGTGCATCAGAAGTTTGATTGAGGTTAACGCTGGAGCTGAGTACCTCCACAACTATATGCGCTTTGTAGCTGGAAGCTACTTGGCATTGCAGCGCTGCTGAGCCAGTGGTCGAGAGCTAACGCATATTCATAGAATTGGGGAATAGCTGTCAGTGTGGCAGTGGCAAATGAATTTGTACACACAGAACCAAAGCGGCATCGCATCGCGCATGACTGCATTGGCAACGCATCGGCAAGGGAAGGGAGCAGCGAGCAGCGACGAAAGCGATATATTACCAATTTGTTATGCATACACACAGAGTCGCAGGAGTGAGTAAATCGAAGAAAGAGTGAACCGAGTATATAAGTAAATGGGGATATACATACATACATATATATATTATGAATGTATTGTATGGGAATCTAAAGTTGTCGGGGAAATTGTCACGCACTTTTGGCCACTTACAAAACGCACATTCGCTCATTAGTATTTGGTTTATCGCTATGAATGCGGTTGGTATTGAATTTCGGCGTTCAAATGGTTCGAGAGTGTCGAGCAATGCTGCGTTGCTTCTAAAGATTTTATGATGCGCTAACGGCAAAAGGAAATTTGGGTAGATTTATTTTTCATCATCGCTTACTCTGCTTACATTGCTTGTGCGTGGAATGTTTGTAGTTCTTATTGGTCATGAATCGATGGGGGCTATTTTTCACCACATCCATTCATACATCCGTATCGAAGTAAATTTGTTGAAAAGTGTAACAAAGTGTTGAAGAGAAGAAGTAGGCATTACATAGTGTGAAACTGACTTGCACAGATAATCCGCAGTAAGTCAATACCCAATCTGTGGCAGAATTTTCATGTATTTTGGTGGCATTTGAGCTTATATTTTAATTATAGAAATGGTTTAAAGTAACATAAGCAAAAAAATTATTCTATATTCAGAAAAAACATCAGAAAAGTTCGTTACAAACTAAAGAGCAAAGGGAAGAAAGCATTTTTCTACTATAATCCATACTCTCATTCCACATGTTTTGTGCTCTCATGCTCGAATATTCTTCATTCAACTCAAAATTAATGCCAACTAATTTAAATTCTATTGAGTTGTCTAGCGACAGTCCAAGCTTCTCTATATCCGGTCGTGTTAAACAATATTAATCAATAGATATTAAATCAATGGTTTGTAATGTAATGCATTTGTTACTAATCAGTTTAGCTTAACTTTTGAGTAAAACATTCATTAGCACATTTACACTAACAACAATTGCAAATTACTTACTCAGATTCAAGGGTATGATATCGCACTGTTCATTTTATTCATTGTGAAAATTTCGATACTGGGTCGAGTAAAAGCGGCGCGAAATTCCGCATGTCCTTTCTCTATCACTTTCACTTCAGTTAATTTTAGCGCATTTAAAACGGAATCCGACGATGCAGTCTTAGTAATAACTGGCATGTGCCCGTTAGACATATTTGCAATGGAAGTTCCTCAAAGAGCGAGAAAACAGAGACTTATTAGCTCGCTGCTCGTGTGACGTTACGTTAAAACTGTATCGATGAGTGGCAAACGAGGTGGGACAACTTTACAAAGGGCGTTGGACGCACAAATGCATCTCAAATCTAAAGCTTTGGCTAATGAGGCCACATGTAAAAGCGGCCTTGTACCTGGCACAGTTCTACTACGACGACAATACCTATTGCAATTACTGCCACGAAAACTTTATAGAAGATGTTCACCACATAGTCTTCACACAGCCTTGAAATCAAATGGAAAATCTTTCTTGCCAACAAGGTATATTTTAGACTAGTGATGGACAAACTCAGCACATTTGCACTGTGCAGCAGCGTGTGCTTCTGCGTGCTAAAAGTGCTAGGTGAAGGGGGATAACAACGCACGGCGAAGAAACAGAAAAATTGAGCGAGTTGTGTCTGTGTTTGTATCCTGAATGAGAGAGCAATTATTCATGAATTCTTACCAGGGATGACAACTTTTAACTTCATATCAAAAAATTTCTAAAAAAATTGGTTTTTTGGTAGATTTTTCTTCAACAACTAAATTAAATACATATTACACTTTCTATTATAATAATGAATTAAGATAATAAACAACAATAGACATGCAATAAAACATTTCAAAAGTTCGCGTAGTACCGTTTTTTAATTGCTAGATGTAAAAAGAAGGAATCCCTCCTCTGCGTTGCAAAGGTTAGATGGAGAAGGACTTGGCTTCACGTAGTGTGTCTAACTAACGCCGGTTAGCACGAGAAAGAAACGACTATCGCGCTTTGTTAAACTAAGCCAAAATCGATAAAGCGGTTGTCGCGCCAACCAAGAAGAAGAAGAGGTTGCAGGCCGATGGAGTCATCATTGACCAGATTCATACGATATATTATCAATGCTCATGTTATACACAGTTTTTGTGTGGACATGGATCCTTTCGCAAGTATTTGAGGCGAATGGGAAAAGTGAGCCTACCAACTGCATATATGGAGATACTGAGTGTCATGATGCGGAGCACACCCTCTTTAAATGTGAGAGGTGGAACATGGAGCGAACAGCTCTGCACCGAGCTATTGGTGTATTTACACCTGAAGAAATAATCGAGAAAATAATGATAGACGAAGAATAATGGAATACCGTCGCAAATTTCGTGGAGGAAATTATCCGAGAAAAAAAGCATGAAATGGAAACTTATGCTGAAGGGCATTGAGCATATGTTTCTCAAAACAAGCGACCCTGGACGGAGGGTGAGTAAGTAAGTGTCCTTCTTAGGACGCCGTCTTGTCCCTCTACCTCGAAGCAATGCGGAGGCAGCCCCGTGGTGGAGGGAAAAATACAAGAGGAATCACCAAACACGTAGTAGCGACGGTTAACCCAACCTCACCGCCAAAAAAAAATATGCTCATGTTACAATTATTGTATGTAATAGGAATATGAATAAGTTCGTGCGGTTTTACAACAGATGGCGTAACTTGATTATTATTCCATCGATCCACATTTCCAAACATTCATTGGAGAGCTACTGTCGTAAGGCACAAACGTCAGTATAAGTTTTTTATTTGAAGCGTAAACAACAATATTTTTACCACACTTGAAAATGTCGAATTTCGTGCCAAATAATGTGTTTTTGCGGGGAATTCTTCTTCATTATTTTAATATGAAGAAAAAAGCAGCCGAAAGTCATCGTATCTTGGTGGAAGTTTATGGTGAGCATGCTCTATCTGAGCGAACGTGCCAGAAGTGGTTTGCACGCTTTAAAAGTGGTGATTTTGGCTTGGAAGACGAAGAACGCGAGGGTGCGCCGCCAAAGTTCATGGATACCGAATTGGAGGAATTGCTCGATCAAGATCCGGCTCAAACGCAAGAAGAGGTTGCAAAAACTTTGGGAGTTGATCAATCAACCATTTCCAAACGTTTAAAAGCCATGGGAATGATCCGAAAGGTAGGCCATTGGGTGCCGTATGAATTGAAGCCAAGAGACGTTGAACGCCGTTTTATGGCATGCGAACAACTGCTTCAACGGCACAAAAGAAAGGGTTTTTTGCATCGAATTGTGACTGGCGATGAAAAGTGGGTCCATTACGACAATCCAAAACGTCGGGCAACGTATGGATACCCTGGCCATGCTTCAACATCGACGTCGGCGCAGAATATTCATGGCCTGAAGGTTATGCTGTGTATCTGGTGGGACCAGCTGGGTGTTGTGTATTATGAGCTACTGAAACCGAATGAAACGATTACGGGGGATGTCTACCGACGACAATTGATGCGTTTGAGCCGAGCACTGCGAGAAAAACGGCCGCAATACGCCGATAGACACGACAAAGTTATTTTGCAACATGACAATGCTCGGCCACATGTTGCACAAGTGGTCAAAACATACTTAGAAACGCTCAAATGGGATGTCCTACCCCACCCGCCGTATAGTCCAGACCTTGCGCCATCCGATTACTATCTCTTCCGATCGATGCAACATGGCCTGGCTGACCAGCACTTCCGTAATTACGATGAAGTCAAAAAATGGATCGATTCGTGGATTGCGGCAAAACCGACCGAATTTTTCACAAAGGGAATCCGTGAATTGCCAGAAAGATGGGAAAAAGTAGTAGTAAGCGATGGACAATATTTTGAATATTAAATTTGTAACCATTTTACGTCAATAAAGTTTCAAATTTCGAAAAAAAACCGCACGAACTTATTCATAGTCCTATTATATAAATTTATATGAAGGTCATTTTCACGATATGCAGAGGCATCTAATCAGGAGTCAGTAGACCCCTCTGGCTTTTTCCAAAAATCACTTCAAATGTCTTGTTTTATATATAGAAAGACGAAATATACTTTCTTTTTCGCTGTTGCACCAATTTTATTACAATGCCATCATTTATTATACATTTCCACCAAAAAAATATGAGATGAAAATCCGTTTTTATTAAACAAAATCTTTCAGTGAGAAATTGGTGTTCTAACTAACTTTAGTTGTTGTTTTAAAAAATTTAATAGTGTATTTGTTTCACTCATCCAATTCTTCAATACAAATCGTGGTAGTCTCATCTGTGTGGTTCACACTTTTCATGAATGGACGCGCAGAACACACACAGAGTTACAAAACTTCTTTGGGGGTTGGTCGATTAGAAAGTAATTAACTTCAAGAGCGTACACGCCGCCCGCACATTCGCTCACCAACAACGCAACCAAATAAATGCTACCCAAGTGATTTAAAAGAGGATAAGACTAAATTATGCTGCCACCTCATATCTTGACCTTTTTTCTGGTGTAAATGACACCTGGCCGGAGAGGCATAAAATTCCAGGCGAATTGGAAGAAACGAGACACTTTGACATGGCGAAAGTAGAAACAAAAAACGTGACACTTGCTGGTGCCCATCGAAGCCTCAAAACGTCGACGAGTGTGTGCATGGATGTGTGTATGTAGATGGGCAATTACAGGCATTCTAATAGAGATAAGAATGTGGGCAGGTAAATATTTCATGCGCGAACGATATTATCCTGGGTATGCGCTTATTTGTTTAACATAAAAGTTAATTGTTTTATAATTGCTTGTACAAGCGACGAATATGGGTGTGGAGTGCGTGGGTGCGCATTACAGCGCATGGCGGGACAATTTGGCGGCGGCTGCAGTTAGTGAACGTTTTGACAAACTATTTTGAGGGTAGTTGAAAATAATCAAACCTTTTGGTGCACTCTGGTGTTGAATGGGAGCATTGAAAAAAAATTGGAAAAAATTTAAAATATTACAAAATAAGTAGGTACATATTTGTATGACTCCATTTTCTATGATATCAAAATGTAACCTCAATTCGATTAGGAGAGTTGCAGAAAGAACCACTGCTTTCGAGTGGTCGACATGTTGCTGATGTTGAAGCAGCTCACTAGGCCCTGCCAGTGCGGTGTGGTCACCGATCGCCATCGTCTAGCTCACCTAACGGTAGACCAAGGAAGCATACTGTTCCGACAGATCGGGTCCAAAGGCGGAGGTGTGTTATGTGAGTGACTTTAAGAGAGAGAGCGAGCATATAAATGTGCGGGTGCCTTCACGTGCCGGATATATATTCAGTATTTCGGGATCGATTCCACATAAGTAGGAGTTTAACCTGCTACAATATCCAGACAGTAATTTAGCAGGTCTTACGAGGCAGCTTAAGCTCTTCGTCTGCAATAAGTGGTGGTTAGACTTCGATAACGGCATTTATTATTCGAGAGTTTAGGAAGGTGATGAGAGTCTCCCGATAAATGTCTGCCTATATACTATCCCGTCCAGTTGTTGCAGTTGAGTTTGGTCCTGAATCTCGTCGGTGTAGTTGAAGAGATGTCGAGACATGGTAGGGGCTCAGGCTGTAACAAGTGCCAGCAGAGGTAACTTCTACGGTAACACCCAAGCAGAAATTGCTTGCTGAGCATTTTGCTGTGCTTCTTGGCCGAGAGCATGGAAGCCTCGTTGTGAAATGGTTATAGGAGAGGCATCAGGAGGTATCTCGTGGCTTTCCTGATAGCAGTATTTTGATAGGTCTGGAGCTTTCTGAAGAGATAGGGTCACTGGCAGCCAACTCTGATGAATGAAGCGGGTGCTCAATCAATTCAAGCAATAAACAAGCAACTTTTACTATTTCTCTGGCTAATTACACAGTGCAACAAAGTGAAAAAATTCTAAACACTGAGGGCTCAATTTTGAATTAGATTTTAAAATTAGAAAAATTAAGGAGCGAGTAAAACAATAATATTTATGAATTAGAAAATGTAAATTGCATCAATTGTATCCTTCGAAATAAAAAAATTGTTACAGTTTTGCTTACAAAAACAAAAACAGAACCAATAAGCGGATTTCAAATTAACTCAACTTAAAGCAAACCACATTTCATAATACATTTTTTAATTATTTAACAGAGTTTTGGCTAATTTCAGGCACGTTTTTGCCATAATGTCTGAGAATTTCATATAAAAGGACAATTGCAAACTTTGAGGTGGCATACGTTAAGTTAGCCATTCAGGCTCATAGTCCATGGTGATGCCACGTGGCAAACATGCCCTTAACAATTACAATTACAATTCAATCAAAAATTGCCTACCTAAAATGGTAAACCTACTTCTGGATAGAGCAGGAGAAGAGCACAGAAAGTGCGAGATCGCGTCTTCCTCAACTAGACAGCTTCTGCAGAAATGATGTGTTTACACGTATATCCTCTGGGCGTGTCTGCCTCGTTACAACGGAATTTAGACTATGCTTATTTTGGCTCAGTAGAAATTCTGTGTGCTTGTCGCCATCTTTCATTCGCTGCTCTTACAATTTCCTCAAAGTTAAATATAATAGCTTACAAGTCTGTAAGAGTACGCCTGTGTCATTGCCTGTGCGCTCAACAGTCAACTTGGCGCCGAGTCTCGTTAGTTCTTCGGCACTGCAGTTACCCTCAATATCGCAATGGCTAGGAATCCGTGATACTTTTAGGTGAAATAACTCAGCCATCTTGTTAAGAGATGTGCTGCATTTCGTGATCCCCTTTGATGCAGTCCAAAGCAGTCGACCTTTGTGACAGATTTTATCAGTGAAAGTGTAGATATCAACTCCCGGTATCGCATCAGACTGTTGCTGTTGTTGTAGCAGCTTGTTAAACCCTGTCAGTGTAATGTAGTTGCCGGTCGTCTTCGACAACCTCATCTAACAGTAGACCCAGGAAACGAGCTGTTTCGACAGCTTGGGTCCAGAGGGATAGGGGTGTAAGGTAAGTAAGTTTGATGGGCATGTGAAAAAATCGTGCCGTGTGTCTTCACATGGTGGACATATCTCTTGAGTATGTTGGGGTCGATTCGGGATAGGTAGAAGTTTAGTCTGCTGCAGTATCCACAACGTAATTGGGCCAAAGGTACGCGGGTTTCTCAGGGTAGCTGAAGCTTTTCATCTGCAGTAGGTAGTGGCTGGACTCCGATGACGGCATTTAGAGGTCGGGAGTCTAGGAAGGTGGTAAGAGTCTCCCGATGAATGTCATTTAGCGTCTGTTTATATACTGCCGGTCCAGTAGTTGTGAGCTCGTTTTGTCCTGGATCTGAATAGCTGAAGAGATGTCTTCTGAGGTGTCTGGGAGGCGGCTCACACTGCACCATTGTGGTGGCTTAAAATGAATGAAATTACTTATGAAAATATTTCGTAAAATACAATACTTTTTCCATAACCTATCAGCAAAATACTATGCGACCGCAGAGATTAAAATTTCTTTTTAATTTTTTTGTACTGCGTTATTATATTATTTTTCATCAAAGCCCTCGTCAATTATTCCGCTTATGCTGCGTATTCATGCCAACACTAAGGTTGCCGCTCCCAGCTACTTTTTTCGCCACTTTCCACACATACGCCCCACAGCTCGCCACCTAATTTCCACGCCGTCCGCAGTTACATTAATTATCGCCAACCACCAACACTCCCAGCATTTCTTTCCAAGAATCCAATCAGAGAGTCATCACCAAGTCACTGCACCTGCATTAGTTAGCTACTGTGCAACGCGGCGTTCGCAATTGTGGCAATCGGCAGTAATCATTAGCATCGCACGTGTTGAGCGCACGCCCAGTTGATACGTAAGTATGTGCGTGTGTGTGTACCCATGCAAAAACTCGGAATTGGTATGTTTGTGGGAGTAACATCAATGTGGCATCCACACATTCCAGCGATGTGTCGCATCAAGTGGGCAATGAATGGCGGCGGTGGCTTCAGCTAAAGTGAAAATCATTCGATGCCGCTAAATTGACACGTGGTGCGGCATGATGTGGCGCGACGGAGTACCGTTGTAACAAATGACAACACTGATTGTCACATTACGCAGTGCATTTCTCGTTTGGTTGGCTGACGGGCGTAGCTGGTAACAGTACAATCAACGCGCCGCATCATGCGACAGCTCAGCAATTGAACGCAAACACTCGCACATATACACGCATCCATATAAGCGCATGTACGCAGAGGTATGTTCGTTTGCATGTGGCCATGTTGCACGCAAACGCAGTCGTCGCAGCTTATCGAGTGGCGGCCACTAAAGTTCCTTTGGGATATTCCACGCACTGGCTAAGTGAAAATGTACACAAATTAATATTCGCACTTTTTTGCAGTGCAATTAAATGCGAATGTTGCAAAAGCACAGTTAACAAGGCGGAAGAGCGATGGGCTACGAGCAGACAGAGCAGAGTGGCAAATCAATAAGTTTTGTTGTAGATTACATTTGCGATGACTATTGTCTTTTGCAGCTATATTGAAAAGTACATTGTTTTTGTTGTGGTTGTTGCAAGGTAGCAGAAATTCAATTTATTAAATTACCCAATGAAATATTTATATGCTGACGATGACCAGTGGCTGAATGATGGGTGTGCCAGTTGGTTTGACGTTTGTATTTGTGGCCTTTTTGTGCCGGTGCTTCGTCTTTGATGGTATATCTAATGAATATAATGAATGCCACATGCCACACGTCAGTTGCATCAATAGTTTATTGGCCTGCGGATTTTCACAAGTCATTCAAAGTCTTCCCGCCTGCTGGTCAATGCTTTGGGCGTTTTTAGCAACTATGTACAGTATGGTATATAAGTACGTATCTATGAGGCTTTTGCTGTGTAAAATTTCCTTGGATTGGTAATTTGAACAGCCATATCTACTGCATGTGTGTGTGTGTGTATGTACATTTACATGAGTGGTGGGTGAAAGCACCAACAGAGCGAATGGGTCTGCGCTGATATGAGTTATTTTGCCATTGATACTCAGAAAATGGTAGAAGTAGATATGTACATCGCAGATGGGTACGCTGCATTATATATTTCTTCTACATAACTCCATCCCTCTACCTGCTTGTATATAAAGCTTTCAGTAGTCAACCGATTGCAATTGTACGACTTGATTTCTTATACAAATGAATGGTCTTAAGGCTTGACTTTTTCGAGTCTCAGAAGTAGTTTTTGATGCAAGCTTTCTGTTTTGTATTTCGACGAGAATCGCTATTAAGAAAGAGGAATTTGTGCCAAACTGTGCACTTAAAACTTGATATAGGAAAAAGTGTCCGCCCGAGGGAGATGCCCGTCTAATAGAGGTGCTCGTTAAGGAGGTTTCACTGTATTAAACATCCATTAATTGAGAATATATAAATATGAATCAGTGAATCACTCAGACATTCGCTGAAAACATATGCGTCTTTTTTTCTTCATAGGCCATCAAATACATAAAGAAATTGAAAAGCGTCAAGAGTGGGCTTCATGTGTCCGCAGCAACAGCATGGCCTTAGACAGCCAATCCAACCACTTCAAGGGTAGTTGAGTCCTGCAAATCCAGGCTGAACTATGTCGTTAGGCTTAATATCCTAGTGGTAACGAGGGTCTCGTGACACGTGGGTATAGCGGGTAACGAGATCTCTAACTCTTTAGCTAGGATGGGCTCTGATACCAACTTATTTGGCTCGGGCACCTTTCTGCCACTCCCTTCGGCAGCCATCAAAGCCGCAGTTAGCAAACGGGCTACTTCCACCCACAAGCGGGCCTGGCAGGCTGAGAGAGGCTGCAAATGGACAAAACTGATGGTACCTATCATGTCCTGTCACCGATCCTTCTGTCATTCAGCAGAAGGGACTGTAGGTAGCTGGTTGTACTGATAACGGGCCAATTTCTATGGGCGAAGCACATGGAAAAGGTCGGCTCTCAGACAGTGCACTCTGCCCTGTATGTGCAGAGGAGGATGAGACGGCGGACCACTTTCTGTGCATGCGCCTGGCCTTCGCTTGAATCAGACTTGAGATCCTTGGTACTGATGTGTTAAAATGCGACCACCTTTACTCATTGGCACCACAAAGATTTATTTGGTGGTGGCATAGATTTAAAGAAAATTAAAAAGGTAACCCGAGTGCAGTACAATGGACTTAATATTGTCTGAGTCCTATACTTGCTAGTCTGTCCCGATAAAAAAAGGGTTTTAAAAATTTGGTCAATATTTTGCCCAAATGACCGACCTTCCAACCAGTTCAATGCGATAAACCACCAGTCCAGTACTAGCAGCTCTCCGCTCTTCTACTCACCACAAAAATGCTGTCAAAGGGCTTTATATTTCATTTACAAACCACAGTTATTCGCCTTGATATGATGAAACAAAATAATACATTGAATAAGGCTGCGGGCGATTGTCGAGAAGCTCACATGCACACCGTTTACGGGGTAAATAGGTATAATAAAGTTTGTTGCTCGGTAATCACCTTCCTTAAATGTCAGGATTCTCCCAATTGTCAGTTGAAAGCAGCGAGCTACCGACTCCGCTGTATGAACAAACATAAAGGAAACACAAGAATAATTGACAAACACCGCTCGGACATTTGCATACACACACAGTGACCTCACGTACAATTACATACAGCAGTGCGTGTATGGGTGTATATGCATGTGTATGAATGTATGTATGTATGTATTCATGTAAAGTACAAGGCTATGATTCACTTTTCAAGCACTGGCAATTTAGTGGTCTCTTTAATATTTCTTCAGTCGATTGTGGTTGAGAAATCAATTACACCAACAAAAATCTACAAATACGAGTAAGCTTACAAAAGCAGTTGCAAGTATGTGGAGGTCATCACCACATCAGTAAATGATACTGTAATAATAGTGATTTGTAAAAGTACGAATGATGCGAGTACTCGTCAGTTTACACACATTGGTGGGCGTGAATAATCAATTTGTTTTTGGCTGTGCGGAGACTGGCTAGCTGAATTTTGTTTGTGGGTCAGCTTATTTGTAAATTGGGGGTTTCTATAATCTATTAGCTGGCTACTGAAACCAAATTCAGGTTTCTGTTGTACAAACATACATACGCACACACTACTGAGAGCATGTGAAGCTCCTTCTCTGCCTTCTTGCTTTAATATTGTACGCCTTACGGTTTGCGGTGGGTGTTGGCCCTGAACTGCATAATTGCTGGGAGGGTGTTATTTTGAGTGAGTTTGATTTGAATTGACAACTTTTTGGGAATTAATATATATGGATTTTCCTTCAAATACTTGACTGGAACTTCCGTTTGCTGTGAGCAAATTGGCTGGATGATAAATGATGAATGCAAGTAAATAATAGTGTGAAGGGAGTTGAGTGCGGAGAATGAGTTTGGCTAGTTTCACAAAGTGGCCCAGAATTTATGCGTACAATGGTAAAGTAGGCGCCGTTGCTGTAGGTGCTTGTGAGTGGCTAAGCAGACAATAATTCGGAGTGGAAAAGGATACAGGGCTTCAGAGCCCGGGTATCCAAGTTAAAAATGTAAAATTAATTGGCATACCACTTATTTCGATGTACCAGAAAATTTTCCTTGATTTTCAATATTTTATTTAATGCAAAAATTTCATGCGAGAGGGCAATAGAAAATTTGATAAATTTTTCCTTGACAAAAAATGCAGATATGAGTAAATTTGATTTGAAATGAATTTTTAAATAACTCAAATTTTTATCCTCCCACTATTTTTTTAATTGTAAACACATTTAATACATCTTCGTGCCTATTTTAGCCTTGATAAGTGTAGACGTTGTTGATCCTATTTATTAGATGTACTTAGTCTTGCCAAAAAATCTGTGACAAATTTTGTAATGCATACGGCGAGAACAAATTCTCAGAAAAAAGTTCCGTTATTTTTGCTTTTGTTCGTATGCATTGTCTACTCAACAATTATAGCGTAGCAAATTTCGCTTGTTGACAGCGGAGTGGGGAGCTAAGGAAAATCGCATTGCAGTTACTCCATTAAGAAAGTGCGGTAAAAGTACAAGTGAGATTTACGAATTACGGAAAAACTTAATATTATATATTTGTTTACCGCAGAATTGCCATAAAAGCCGTTCGAGGAAGAATACGCAGAAATCCCCTTAGAAAGCAGAAAATTATGATCAGGGAAATGAATGTGTCGACTAGATCCAAGTCAAGACTTCTTAGAGATTATCTCCACATAAAAGCCTTACGTGACTCTACTGGTCATCCTTTGACAACGCGCTTGAAGAAAATTAGACAGTCTTTCCGTCTCATCGTAACGATATTTTCGAGCTTCGCAAAACTCCCATCAAAAAACTCCTTTCACAATTCCTATGCCTATAAGTCTCTATATCTAAAACTCATGCTAGCGCGCGCTTTAACGGTTGCACGGGTGTGGGTTATATTCGTTGCGATGCGCACTATGATTTTGAAGCATCAAAGGATAAAAATTGGTTGAAATTGAAAAATTGAAATTTGAAAAGGTCGAGCCAAGAAGCAGAGATTGAAGAGATTTGGTGGCTCCTAAAACACTCAGGCTAAAAAGCCCATTGTATTTAGAGCTCTGGAAAGAGGGTAGATAGTTAAGGAGAGAAGGAGAAAAGTATCAGAGAAAGAGATAGGAAAGAATAGAGACAGAGATAGAGATAGTTAGTTCTGTGAGAATTTTCCATATTCTTTGGCAAATCTGTAAGCATCCTCCAGTTTTAGAGAACGAAGCACGACAGGCACATTGGGTCCTCAATGATTCCAATGGGTGGAGTCCTGTAATAATACCGACCATCAACCGAACGTCTTTTCTGAACGAATCTTTCCTTCCAAGTTTTAGTAGAAAGTTTGACAGTTTTCTGTTCGGACTTGTCACAAAACACTTTTCGATTCTGCAGCGTTCTAGACCGGACCATAGCTCTTTATGTAAATTTTGTGCATAATCGCCGATCCAATTCATTATTCCTGCGGAACTGATTCCGATTATTGGCTCTAGCCCTTATGTGGGAACCGCTGATCCCCGGTTGGCCAATTAATCTGCAATTTCGTTTCCTTGAACACCGGAGTGTCCTGGAACCCATATAAGTACAAACCTGTTATCTTGCGACATAATTAAGCTTCTTCTTACGTCCTTGAACAATCTTTGAGGGTTGCTGCGCGTTCTCCAGGGCCTTCAGTGCAGCCTGACTGTCACTAAAAACTCCAATCTGTCTCTCTCAATTTGAAAATTCTTAACAGCCTTAAGGATGGTCGATTCTGGCTTTTTTGCCCATTTATATAAAAATTATTCGCTTTCAAATGATTTAGCAAAATACTCACATACATATGAAGATGAATAACAAGAAATTTAACTTTTCAATAACAAGAAAATGTAGAATTCAAATACAAACTCCATGCCAGCTTTTGCAGAACACACATTTTCGGCTATCGGTTACCCAGCATATTTCCACAATGCATCACATGTGATTCGCCACATTTAGCTTAAATAGTATTTAAGTAAATTCCCGCTTACTCTCTGTTGTATGTCTGAAAAGACTACAACACTCCTATATTTCATGTAAACCCTTTGGAAACCAGCTTTACGAAAATTGTGGTCAGCAAAATTTAAGGTTAATCCTGCGGAATTGAAGCAATGAAAGCGAAGCACTTTAGGCTAAGGAGGATGTATGTACGTATGTATGTAATTTTTTTAGTTCAAGTATAGGTTGGCAACTACTTATTTAGTGTACAAAATTTTACAGTTGTTGGTGGTGAACTGAATGTCTAAGTTTGGAAATCACTTTTGTCTAAAGCTTTGCCATTGAAATGGCATCCTAGCGGAGCGGAAAATGAAGACAGCAGCGTTCGAAAAATAATGTTTGATGCCACATGAGCAGTGTAAGTAAAATGTATAGATATGTGCACACAACTATGTTGAAACACGATAGATATGTTCTTTGGAAAACCTAGAAAAATAATTGTGTAAAAAAATGCGTGCGACTGCACAACTTCAAAAAATTATGTAAAACTTAAAAAACTCTATAAAAAACTTTTATAAAAAAATCTGTGCCAAAAAAAATTAGTAATAATAATAATAAAAGTCACATTCATATGCCTATTTGAATAAACAAAAACAATTCACTTTAATAACAAAAAAAATGCATTAAAAATGAGATTCAATCTATGGATCAACAAGTGAATATTTCTTAAAAAATACCAAAGGAGTTTGGTTTTTCTGATGCAGTATTTTGAATAATGTCAGCAGTCGTACGAATTCCGATTTAAAAAAAGATAATAATACGAACTTGTAGAATATGTCGTTTTTGTTGTAGCAATGCACTGGGACCTGCCAGTTCGTTATCGTCTATCTCACTTAACGGCAGGCCCAGGAAACTTGCTGCTTCGTTAGTTGGATCCAAGGGAAGAGGGATGTTAGACTAGTATGTAGTTTTAAGGGGGCATACGAATAGGCGGTTAGTTTCCGGCGGCGTATCTTCACATGCTAGACAAGTGTTTTTTGACGAATTCACGCATTTTGGAAGTTTGAAAATATGTGCATATTGCAAGCGGCATTGCCACATCGGGAATTAAACTAAATAAATATAATTGGCGCGTACACTTCTGTTAGGTGTTTGGCCGAGCTCCTTCTCCTGTTTGTGGTGTGCGTCTTGATGTTGTTTCTCAAACGGACTCCGAACGGCAAAAGGTTTTTATAAGGAACTTTTTCTTGGCAGAAATACTCTCGGAGGCTTGCCACTACCTTCAGAGGGGCGACCGCTATTAGAGAATACTTTTTTTATTATTTCGCTGTTTCATGCACAGAGATTCGAACTTAAGCACTCCCGAATGGTAGTCACGGAACGACCCATTCGGCAACGATGCCCACCATCGCCAATTACAAAATGCAAATAATGGTATTTCGGGGCGGGAATTTCTAAAATTTTTAATGAATCTTAGCGTGGCACATTGAATGACTAGCAGCAGCAGGATTGTAATTTTTTTTATTCGAAATCCATGAATTGTTATTTTTGTTTATATTTCCCTCTAAAATGTCAAATTTTGTCAACCTTTTTGGGCATTTTAGGCAATAAATCCTGCGGTGAAATACACACAGTTTGTTGTTTGTTCCTCTTTTACCAGTTAATGTGCCTATGATCTGAGGCGTCTCAGACGAGCCTTTCAAATCTGGCATCCGTATAAAACAACTGACTTGACGTGGAACTCGAATGTTTTCAGTTTCGGGCGCCTATACACATACATATATGAGATGCGTTCCACACCTTGTCCAACATACCAAACACTAAAAGGCCTTTCGATAATCGGCTGCTGAAGCCGTTGTTTCTATTGATGATACTTCCGAGATAACAAAATTCTTCTACTTCTTCGGTGTTAGCGTCACATATTTGCAAAGGTGAAGCTTTTGTGATATTGATGGTCATCATCCTTGTTTTGGCGATGTTAATTTTTTGAGCTGCCTAGGCTGCGAATGCGCTTACCGCTTCCAAATTGAACTGTATATAATATAAAAGGTTTTCCAATAAAAGTTGTTATTTTGGTATTAAAAAAAAATTGCTAATATAAATGATCGGATGTTTATTTTATTATAAAGAGGAAGGTATGCCGTTAATAGTGGAAAATAATATCAGGCAAATGATCACTACGACCACGCTTACAGGACAATATCCTTTCCTCGATAGCCTCACGAACTCCATTTTTGAGGCCTTGAATCGACCCTGGTCGACAAGGTGTTAAATCACAAGATCTCGTTGGCCAATTTTGATCACCTCTTCGAGAGATAACACGGTCCGAAAACTTTTCCCGTAAAAGATCAATGGTTTCGTTGCTTTTGTGGTACAAAAACAGTATTGTTGAAAATAAACGTTGCCCGAACAAATGCCATACAATTCCGGCCATTAAAAATCGTTAATCATTTCTCGATAGTGCAATCCATTCCAAAATAACACCTGTTATTGGAAAACCCTTTATGTGTATGTGTGTGTGTCCGAGCAGACAAATATCTTGCGCATAGTCAAGATCTTCAAGACTGCCGCCTTTTATCAGCAGAAGCTTGTCACAGTTTCTCTAATAATTTTTTTATGAATTTAATTTATCCGTTATCAAAAGACTTTTTTTTGACGTGATAACGTCTTATAATTCGATGTAGCCGGCTGCACGCATCAAAAAATGCGGCGTTATTTTGCTCATGCGTCGTTACCTTGATTGAACTGCAAGCGAGAGCGCGGAACGAGCGACAAAGAGGCACAATCGGCCCCTGCGTTCGGCAACGTTCGACATCTGGCTCTCTCCTACTTGAGTGACAGACAACCTCTTTTTTCTTATTTTTTTCCTCGTTGACTCCTCTCGGGAGCATAGGGCCTCGAAAAGACTCAGTCTTGCTTTGCTATTTTGATTTCTGATAGGGGAGGTGATTAGCCTGCCGCAACGATGTTAGGAAAAAAAGGCTTTTAATGTAAGGAAAAAAATGTGTTGACAGAAAGTGATGACCTCCTTTAGCAATGTATTAAAAATTAAAAGTTTCGGAACGTAAAATTTCAATATATATATTGTATATGTACATTAATATATATACAAGGTGGCGAAAAACTAATCACCCTATCGGAAAATTTATAATTTGTGCAAATGGTGTCTTATGTCAGTCATATTCTACATTTGTGACGTACACAAATAGACAAGCAATGGAACACTCACAGATAAAAATAAAAAAATTTCCATCACTCAGAATCCTTTTTTTTCGTAAAAAGGTTATTCCAAATCAAAAAAGGATGATTAATTTTGTGCCACCTTGTACAAGTGCATAGTATAAAAATTAATCCAATTAGTAGTATTTGGATTACCATATGACATTAGAGAGACATTAGAAAAATTTTTCAGCGGTTACGCTGGGTGTGATAAAAATGGTAACGCACTAATTTAACCTAAATTTTTCATTTAAAGGCATTCAAAAGGGGATCAATTTAAGGCCATTCTCTACTACGTTTTAATATTACTTTCAATTCGGCTGTGCTTTGGCTTAATTGTGTTAAATAGAAGCATGTAAGGATGGAGGATGGTTCCATATGTAGAAGTCCACGCAAGTGGGGAAAGTTACTGATCGCCATTCACTTGGAAGTGGCCAGGACGATTCTTCTGTATATGGTTCAAGCAGCTCACAACGTCCGGGATTAGTCCAAGTATCCTCAGGGTAGCTTCCGAACACCCGTTCGGGAGTGAGCTAAAGTGAGAACGCGAAACAATCCAGGATAGCTGGTTGTGCGCTGGCCTTGGGACCCGCCACTTAAACGGAAAATTCAGCCTGCACAACGAAACATTCGGTAACGGACACATTCTGATCGACATCGCCGGGGCCAGAAACATGGTAGTCTACAGCACCAGATTCCAGCATAAAAAGATACACCAAGCTATCTGGCTGTCTCCTGATCGAAAAACGCGCAACCAGATCGATCATGTTGTGATAGATGGAAGACACGCTTCTAGTGTATTAGATGTACGTACGATCCGAGGACCCAACATCGACTCGGATCATTACCTTGTTGCAGCCAAACTGCGCACACGTCTCTGTGCAGCGAAAGCGTCCACCTAACAACGCAAAGAATGTTCGACATCCAAAAGCTGCAATCACAACAGATATCCAGAAGATTCGCCACTCGACTCTCACTCCTGCTCTCAGCGAGTACTGCCCAACAAACCGGCACGCACGAGCAATGGAGCAACATTTCTCGTTCTCTACGTACCGCCGCTGAAGAAGAAATCGGATTCCGGCGAGCCCGAAAAAACAATTGGTACGACCGGAATGTCATGCTGCCGCCGAAAGAAAAGATGCTGCCTATAGAGCCACGCTGCGATCGGGCGCAACGCGAGGCATGTGGGATCGTTACAGAGAGCTAAGAAAGGAAGAGAGACGTATTATTCGACAGAAGAAACGAGAGGCCGAAATACGTGAGTGCGAGGAGCTTGAGATGCTAGCCAATAGGAACAACGCCCGAAAACTCTAGATCGGCGGCTTACAGAAGGTTTCAAGACCGGGGCGTTTTCCTGTAAGAACAAAGACGGCGATCGGGTGACCGACATCCAGAGCTTTCTTAAATTATGGAATTCTCGAACCTACTAAATAGTGACAGCTGCGGATGTCACAGAGAATGTGAAGATCCCGATACCCCAATCGTTGACGACGGATGATGTTCCGCTACCCGACCATGACGAGGTGAGAATAGCGATAACGCGGCTAAAGAACAACAAGGCCGCGGGGGCCGACGGACTGCCGGCTGAGCTATTCAAACATGGCGGCGAGGAGCTGGTGAGGTGCATGCATCAGCTCCTATGCAAAATGTGGTCGGATGAAAGTATGCCTGCCGATTGGAATTTAAGTGTGCTCTGCCCAATCCATAAGAGATTAGGCGAGATTAGTCTTCTAAATATCGCCTATAAGGTTCTAGCGAGCGTATTGTGTGAAAGGCTGAAGCCCACCGACAACCAACTGATTGGACCTTATCAGTGTGGCTTCAGACCTGGAAAGTCTACCATCGACCAAATATACACAATACGCCAAATCTTCGAAAAGACCCATGAAAGGAGAATTGACACACACCATCTTTTCGTCGACTTCAAAGCTGCATTCGACAGTACGAAGAGGAGTTACTTGTATGCCGCGATGTCTGAATTTGGTATCCCCGCAAAACTAATACGGCTATGTAAGATGACGTTGCTCAACACCAGCAGCGCCGTCAGAATTGGGAAGGACCTCTCCGAGCCGTTTGATACCAAACGAGGTTTCAGACAGGGTGACTCGCTGTCGTGTGACTTCTTTAACCTTTTGTTGGAGAGGATCGTACGAGCCGCAGAACTTAATAACTCAAGCACAATTTTTTATAAGAGCGTACAATTGTTGGCGTATGCCAATGATATCAACATCATCGGCAACCGCGCTGTTAATTCTGCCTTCTCCAAACTGGATAAAGAGGCAAAGCGAATGGGTCTGGTGGTGAACGAGGACAAAACGAAGTACCTCCTGTCTTCAAACAAACAGTCGGCGCACTCGCGTATCGGCACCCACGTCACTGTTGACAGTTATGATGTCGAGGTTGTAAAGGACTTCGTATACTTAGGAACCAGCATTAACACCAATAACAATGTCAGCCTTGAAATCCAACGTAGAATCTCTGTTGCCAACAAGTGCTACTTTGGACTAACTAATCAACTGAGCAGTAAAGTCCTCGACGAACAGAACTAACACTCTACAAGACTCTCATCATGCCCGTCCTAACGTATGGCGCAGAAGCGTGGACGATGGCAACATCCGATGAAGCGACGCTTGGAGTGTTTGAGAGAAAGATTCTGCGTAAGATTTTTGGACCTTTGCACGTTGGCAACGTCGAATATCGCAGGCGGTGGAACGATGCCCTGCATGAGCTTTACGACGACATAGACATAGCGCAGCGAATAAAGATCCAGCGGCTACGTTGGCTGGGTCATGTCGTCCGAATGGATGCAAACGCTCCGGCTCTGAAAGTATTCGATGCGGTACCAGATGGTGGTAGTAGAGGAAGAGGAAGGTCTGCTCTGCGTTGGAAAGATCAGGTGGAGAAGGGCTTGAGTTCACTTGGTGGATCCAATTGGCGCCGGTTACCACGAGAAAGAAACGATTGGCGCGCTTTGTTACACTCGGCCAAAATCGCGGAAGCGGTTATTGCGCCAATAAAGAAGAAGAAGAAGTATGTAAACAACCAAATGGCTTTTATTTGACTAAGAAACAGCAGTGCAACTTCATGAAGAAAGTCAATATTTGCTTCAGCTTCAAAATTTTTCTAAAAATCAATAGTTATGTGCAATGCGCTAATATATTTGGATTGAAAAAATTATCGCTAATAAAAAATACCACACAATTGGCCGAATTAATGTTCAGATAATCGAAGATACGCAAAAATTAATAGAATTAATTTTATAGCTAAGGCCGCCGTTAAATTTTTGTACATAATCAGCGCAAAAAGATTTGCTTTTCCTATAAAGATTTTCTTTAAATAACAAATATCGAAGCAAAGTACTAAATACCACTCATAACCGGTTTCCATGTGTATATGTGTATGTGTGTATTTGAATAAAGTCTGAAACCCAAGCATTGACTAATTTATATATTAAAACCCACAAAATCGTTCACGTTCGTAAATGTTTACATTCACAAACGATGATTTTTATTGATGTGGATTTTTAAGATTGAAATATTGACGATTAAATCGCCCAGATTGTTGGCCATCATTCGCAGTCAAAGCGAAAATGTTCCGCTGCGATAACAACTACTTGTAAATGAAACTTAGGCTGCAGTTAAAATTCATTTTTGGGACTTTTATGCGAGTATATACATACATTTTTTGTTTTTTTTTTATGTACATACCAACTTATAAATTAATTAATCCATGCCCAAGGTGATGTTTGGCACATCCTTATTTCGAACCAGTAGAGTTTGAGGCGGATTATGGAGAAAAAAAGTTTCCTATTGTTAATATAATTTATGCAAATACTAAAGAAGCAAATTGATTTACGCATACGAAAAATAACAAATCTTTAAATAATTACATAAATAAATAATAGTAATTTTGTTGTGTTTTAAGCAAACTTTGTCAATATATGTATCTTGACTGGTTAGCCGCTTTTATAAATGGTTTTCTAGTTGCTGTGCTTGCCTGCTAATTTAATTTATGCAAACAACAAAAGATTAATGATATTCAACGCCTTTTCTAAAAAATGCGCATACATAGCGACATACCGCGTATAACTCGAAATACGTATAAATATATTTATAATGTCTTAATATGCCACATACCAAATAACAATAGCAATAAATATAAGAAATAGCAACAACAACTTGAAGCGTTATTAACAGCAACTTAACAACGTATGTTTAAGTGCGTCTAAAGATACAAAGAAAAATATGTTTAATAAAAAAATTTAGCATAACAAAATTAGCCAAGCATTTTTATCATAGACAGTTGAAAACGTTGTAAGGCCAATAAAATGTGTTAACGCCCACACAAATCCAGCACAGAAAAAAGGAAAAAAGGAGAAAAAAAGAGAAAAAAGTAAGCTCGCGTTCAACGCATTTTCGTCAATTTATTGGTTTCGTAAATGTTAATTTTTATGTAAGATTCACCTTTAAGCTAATACGTTTAGGAACTCGGCTTGCGCGCTTGTCAGTTCGGCGACCTGTCACCCCGTGCGCGTCGACAAAGTCACACACACTGGGGCACATGAATTTGGCAACGATAAGCGCAAATAAAATTCACCACTTTATGCAACAGAAACTTTAGATTGCTGGTGCAGCGCATCTGTGAAGTCATATTAAAGAATATACACACACACGCACACACACACGTGTGCCATATAAGTACTCATAAAATTCATACAGATGCATGCATGCATTCATTTGTTAAGTTACACTTAGCTACGTGGGCTGTCTCTGGTGTATTGCCCAATTTTCCGTGAGAAAACTGCACACATAAAAATTTGGCAACATAATTTTTTTTCTCATTCTCGGTGTCGTATACTCAGTGCAACGCCGCTACACATATGCAAGCTCTCATACATACACACATACATACATCTTCAATAATTTAGTTATGTTATATTAGTGTTTGTACGTATTTAAGTGTGTGTGTGTGTGCACTACTCACATGGTATGACAAACGTGACTTCTGGTGTCATCATAAATGTTCATGGACCCCAGCTATAGCAGCAACGGTTATTGGCACTTGCCATATTTATTGGCAAGGAGTCATTAACGTTACAAGTGCAAAACGTGAGAAAAACTGTGGTGGTGGTGCGCTTGAAAGTAGCTACCTTGGATTTCATTTGAAATGCAGTATTTTTTCTATTTTTTCAATAAATGTATCTGCTCTGAATTTCATGGCTTAACTTATTGAAATAAAACTTAGATCGAATGTAGAAGGCGAAATAGTTTCAAAGCCAGTGCGTCATTAGCCCTAGAAAGGTGAACCCTTAGAAGTTTTGTTATACATAAGTAGGAGACCAAGGAATATCGATTTTAAAACCGCGCCGAACCGAACTGACATTTTGTGACCGCTCATGGCCGATGCCGAAGCCGGAGTTTGGTGGTTCTCCAGTCATTAGGAAACCTCAGAAATTTTCCGACTACTCACTTTTTGATCTCTTTACAAAAAAAGTATAATAGGTATAGTCACATACCCTTATCCCGCTACCAACAACACTTCCTTTCTCATTCTCTCCTTACTTTTCCTGCTTTTATTCTGACACCGCTTCTTCACGTTTCTCAATTTGCAGCCTTCTCTAAACCTTTTCGAAGCTCTGAGCGATGCAACACTTGCATGATATACAGAGCAATTTGTTGATTTTGTTAAGATCACAGAATACAGTAACCCAGATAAGCAAAACTAGATAATCTAATAACTATAAAGCTAATCCAGATAGGTTTATTTGACAATTTGATGGTATTGGTTTATATTTGTTCACAAGATGTCGTTTTCCCATTCAAATTCATTTCCTACTTAAAATAATATATTTAGAGAACAAAATGCCGGGTAAATCAAGTTTTCTTGAAAGAGCTGGATACGCTGACTAAGTATTTAGTGCCCCGCGAGATGAACTTTCATATGATAAAAAAACAGTAGAATATTGTCACCCATGAAGCAATAATTAAAGGTGATGAAAGATGGCTAATTTTCACCCTGTGTCAGCAATCTTGAGCTACTAGAATTAAATCTATGATGTCATCTTGGAAAAGCTAATTTTTTTATCAGGGCAAAGTTTGTAGAAAAAGTACTCAAAAGCATAGAAATGAAAACGTTTGCTGAAATGTTAGCAGGCAATACTGCTTCTATTGTGCCACAGAACGTGGACAAAAGTTGGCTTTAAGTTTGTGCATGGCGCAAAAGACAAAATAGGAAGAAAAGACTGGGTAAAATCATGCGACACTTCATTCAAACCAACGGAAAAATTTTCGTGTACTACTTTTCAGCGACAGATTTCTAGATTGGGGTGTATCGGAAGAGGGTGAAATTGTCTAGTGATGCTCTTCCGAAGCCTATCGAAATTTTACGTTGTTGGAATAATCCGAGAAGGTTCATCCGTTGGTTAACGCTCCATGTAAACAGAGTAGATCCTTTTTTTGTATGAATTTGGAATTAGATCATATACAGATTGTCGTGTGTTTCACAGGAAAACAATTGGCCCTTCTTAAGGAAGAACTTGTGAAGCTGGATAAATTCAAATCCAAAGTCAGTCAAATACTTTTTTCAAAAGTTGGAAGACCCACTTAAAATAATAGACTGAGCTTGGGAGCATATGGCACAGGCAATATCCAAAATTCGTTCATGGATAGTTCTTCTGAGAATGGGAAAAATACACTTTCTGTGAGAGAGTTCTAGTTTTTAAGATTAAAGTTGTCAGAGCTGTTGTGAAACGTACCGAAGGTAGCAGAAATGATTAAAATCTAACAATTAAGTTGAAAACGCTAAGTTATATTGTATTTTATTTCTGTATGGTCATCAACGATCCTCGTGCTAAACACTCAGGTCCATTCAGCTCTTTGCCGTTAAATTACTCAGATCTACATGCGAAGTGTGTTCAAAAAGTATAGCGAATTTTGTGTTTTTTCAAAAATGATTTATTTATTCATTAATATCTATTTTGTCCCTTCTATTTGCTCCTCCTTCGATGCCGTCTTTATCTCGTCAATCGAAGCGTAGCATCGTCCTTTCGTGGGCCTCTTCAGTTTCGAGAACAAGAAAAAGTCACAGGGAGCCAGATCTGGGGCATATGGTGGCTTTGGCATCATTAGTGTGATTTTTTGACCAAAAAGTCAAAAAGTCGCGCGCAAGCAACGATGTGTGAGCCGGGGCGTTATCGTGACGCAAGAGTCAATTTTTGTTCTTCCACAAATCTGGGCGTTTCTGGCGGATTCCTTCGCGCAAATTGCGCATAACTTGTAGGTAATATTGATTGACCGTTTTACACTATGGCACTCATGATGCACAACGCCCCTGCAAACGGTAAATAAAACTTTTGCATTCGACCCAACTCGGCGCGCTTTTTTCGGCCTTGGCTCGTGCGGCAGCTTCCATTGAGATGATTGAGCTTTGGTTTCCACGTCATAATCATAAACCCACGATTTGTCACAAGTTATGACCCTCTGGAGCAAATTTGGGTGGTCGCGGATAGCGTCCAACATCTCGTTAGCAATGTTCATGCGATGCTGCTTTTGGTCGAAATTGAGCAGTTTTCATTGAAAAAAATCGAATGGCACGAGCCAATCTGTCTAGGTCCTCAGCAACTTTTCTAACGGTGATGCGGCGATTGGCCAATACCATTTTCTTCACTTCATCAATTTTTTGGTCTCTACTTCAACTCGGGCGTCCTGCACGCTTTTCGTCGTTCACATCTTCTCGACCTTCTGAGAACATTTTGTACCATCGATAAACGTTGATTTGGTCCAAAGTAGCTTCGCAGTGTGGCAGTATGACACAGTCAACATTCGGAATGCATCCGCGCACTTAATTTCGTTTTTCACACAAAATTTGATACAGGTTCTTTGATTCATTTTTTGAATAGGTAAAAATTTAAAACGCGCCGAAACACGTGCAAACAAAGCAGCTGTCAACAATTAACTGAACATTCAAAATGGCCGAACTCGTCGACATGAGTGAGAGACATGAGTACCAACATATCGCCAAAAAAAATCGAAATTCGAATATACGTAACCTGAGAAAATTCAAAATTCGCGATACTTTTTGAACACACCTCGTATGAGACTGATTTCCGAAGTAGAGCAGAACTATGTAGAGAGAACGAAAAACCATCGGAAACCAAATCCATATAAAATTGTGTAGACTTAAAACTTTGTAGGTAACAAAACTTAGACCGTTTCATAGATCTCCACTTGAAAAATGTGCGATTTTGATGTCAAGGTCAACGCTATTATGAATTCCTTTTTCGAACATTTTCTCGCAGGTAATGAAATTTTGTGACACAGCTCCTGTAGCGCTTCCTTTACTTATTTGTGTATGAAACGTAAAGTTTACAAATTGCGCCTCTAATTACTTAACATAAAGAGAGAAAAGATTTTTATTATATCTTGCTAGCGCAGCAAAGTAAGTTTATAGTCGCAGCAACAATTCAACGTTTGGACGCGTGCAACTCGGCAATGGCAACATCCGTGGTCCGTAGCAAATGGGAAGCGAAAATAGCTGGCTATTGTATTATTAACTTTAACATTAAAATGCACAGAAGAGAGTTAGTATTAAGTTGAAGAAAAGGAAGAATAGCATTATTTGTTACTTTTTTTGTTTTGTCAAGGCAACACGCGCTGTCAAGAAGTTGGCGTGGAAATGCGCGTGTGGCAGAAAATCGTCAACTGAGGACATAATGGCATCTTAAGAAAACAAGCCAATAGATGAATATGCGTGTGTGCGTAAATGTACATGTATACACACACATATATGCATTTGTTGTATGTGCAGAAACCATCGACGTGAGTGTGCCTTGGCATCAAGGACACTCTTCACGCCACTCAGCCAACTTCGAAACTAACAAATTTGGCCTGCAAGTGATTATGAATCTTTAAGGCAGTCAACGCCTTGTAGCGGACTGCACGCGGTAGGTCGATATTGCCATCGCCTTCATCACTTGCGGAGGGTAATAAAGTAATAAAGGCATTTAAGGTGGAAACAATGAAGTGCCACACGCAGTTAATTAGACGGCAGTAAATATTTAGTTGAGGGAAGTTGTGTCGAAATCGAAGGTCAGCGAGCGTACAAAACTGAAATTTGCAACATGAAATAGCCAATCGAGCGGTCGGGTTCAAATAGATTAGCAGGTCGGTAATCATGACCTGGCTCAGATTTCCGTCTACCTAAATTCCGTATGTCAGCAAGTAACAAATTTCGTGTGGCGTTCGCTATGATGAAGATGACGACTGCCAAGTGGGTGGCATGAATTGGTAATTTAGAAAATCGGCCTCCCAACGGCGACAAACGAAAACATTAAGTATGTAGATAACTTCAAATAATCACTGAATAATGATTTTTAGATTCACCTGCGGTGTGCGTAATGCGTATCTTTGAAATTCACATGCATGTCTTTTAGCGATTTAGCACTTAGCCTTAGCACTTAGTCTTAGTCTAAGAAGCCATTTTGATAAAATCTTAATAAAAAACTGTCTACTAGTACGTAAAGAAATGCAAATTCAGTTTTGGCTTTGTGGTGCAAGAGAGACTTTGCCGCCAAGTACGGTGATCGAGCATTTGCTACTATCCAAATTGAATCGATATTCTTCAAGGACACCGCGACTAACGACCGCTTCTGTGAGCGTCTGGAACGCATCTAAGAGCGTTGCCCCACTGCGACACAAGATTTGTGCATGACGACTTCAATGACCCTCCACAGTTGTAAATTCCAGCGTACTCAACGAAAAACCTACTGAAGTTCTGCGATTGAGAGACTATATTGAAGTTCGAAACATGGCTGTAGGAAGATTCAGGTTCCAGCGAGAAAAGTTCTATGGAAGGCCCACGGCACACTTCCAACGCCAATGTGAGGTACCAAAATCGACTAGGATCACTGACTTGTTACATGCAAGCTCCATAACTCTAAAATTTTTACTTATTCGCTAAGCCATACAAAAGGTAGTAAAAATTTCAAAAAATGTCGCTGTAAACCATAGAAAACTGCTTAACTGTTTGAGGTAAACCTTTTTATTTTTCGACATAGTCTCCTTTTAGTCATATTCACTTCGTCCAACGCTGTTCTAAATTGTGCATCACTTCCCAATAATTGGATTTGTTCAAGTCTGCAAAATAGTCATTCGTTTCTGCAATCACCTCCACGTTTGAATAAAATCTTTTTCCCGTCAGCTATTTCTTTAATTTGGGAAATAAATAGTATTCCTAGGCATCCGAGGGAACCAAGTCTGGAGAACAGTAGGTAACGAGTTGGAACCCTATTTCCATTAATTTTGCGATCACAACTGCTGAGGAGTGAGCTGGTGCTTTCTTATGATGGAAAAGAAAATCACTCGACTTCCTCGATTCAAACGAATGGCAAACGCAAAGAAATAGACCAAACAGGCTGAAGCTTAGTGTGAGTTCGTCCAAATGATGCTACTAATTAAATATAATATTGATACGGGCCAGTGATGCCATCTGTCGGCCTTCGTACAAACTTCGGATAAGAAACACCAAACTGAAATCATTGTGTTACTAATGCTCTTTCCTCGTCAGCCAATGGAAAAACTCCCAGTGGAGTTCTATAACGAAAATCTACTCCAAACCACATTCGATCCGAGTCCGGTAACGATTGCATGCCCGAATCAAATGCTGCTTATTAATATTGAGCACAACGGCATAAATTACAGCCTTCAGAGAAGAAATTGTGTTATGAAGATGCTTATTGGACTCACGCTTCATACGTAGTAATCCCCTGGTAGGTAAGTAGGTAGGGTGGCTGTCGCAATGACACACTTAGACCTTTCTTAGGTCCATTGTGATACCACTGGAACTTATCCTTACCCTATGGGTTCCTTTTCAAACCATCCGGTAGCTTTAATAAACGTGCAAAGCTTCGTTAGTTTTAGATGCGCTATGTCCGCTACATCAATTAAAAATGCCAAGTCAAGAGTGCGGAGCCTCCTTGTCGCTAAGCTGCCACACTCATATAAAAGGTGCCTGACTGTTTCCTCTTCTTCTGTATTTGGACAGCTTCTACAGAAATCGAGGCATGGGAGTCCTAACCTTCTAGTGTGACTGCCTATCAGGCAATGACCAGTTAATACCCCTATCATTTTTCTTATAGTTTCTCTGTTAAATCTTAACAACCTTTTTGATCGACCGCTGTTCCATTTCGGCCATGTCTGTCTGCTTAGTTCGCATGTTGAGAGGTTTTGCCAACTTGTATTTACCGTATTGATGGTTTCCCTATCTATCAGTAGCATACAAGTGGCTAAAGGCATGGGTATCAGCGTCTTACCCGCTTGGAGATCGAACGTTGTACCAATTCGGGCAAGTTCATCTGCCTTGCAGTTCAATGGTTAAGGTCTGGGCAGTTAGGCGGCCATAAGTTTGGTGTTATGTGCTCATGGAAACTTTCAGCCATGCAATCTTGTGTCGCCATCGCTTTGTGTAAAGGAGCAGAGTCTTGCTGAAAGATGTGTGAGCTGTCACTGCGTGCACTATAAAACCAGGATTTCACTGCTGAATCTAGAACCTCGATATATGCAGCAGAATTCAGTTGAAATCTTGAGTAAAGAAATTTGGCGGACTGATATGTCCTTTGTTGCTCACAACACCTATAACAGAGGCTGGAAACTTGGAGTGCTTGACAACAGGAACCTTTGTGGCATTGGAACAAAGCCATCTGCCATTCTGTTCATATCTGCGGTTGGTCTTTTGGTCTTAGTAAAAAATTTTGTCTTCAGAAAAAACCAAATTAATTTTGTTTAGAAAGTATTTTTTATTGGATAGCTCGTTGTTATCGTGTTTGCTCCGACATAAACTGCCCTCTGCGCATAACATAGGATTTATACCGGAGGTCGTCATGGACAACTCGAAGGATAAGACCCTCAGAAAAATGAAGCTCTCTCTGTCCTCAACTATTGTAAGCATCCTTAAAGGTGTCTCACCTACACACGAGTAACTTTGTTATACTTTTCAGGTTATTAGAGGGCCACTAACAAAAACCTCTCCCCATCTTTCCCAAATTGTATTGCACTTTCAAGTATCCAGATCCTATTAGATGTTGACTGAGATCATCGGCTGACCCCACTTTTTCTAATATGTTTCTTCAAGTTCATCGTTCAGGTAACAATTTATTATTTGATGTGGTTATATTATAAAAGCCTTGAAATTATTACATATCATTTCCTCACACAACAATTCGACTTGAGCCTCCGGCTACCTCAATTGTGCGCCAACATGCAACAAATTGCCAATTGTCGCAGAAAATGACGCATGTCAAACCAAGTGCCGCCATACATCAAATGCGAAAAAGTGCGCAGAATATCTAATAGAAAAGGGTTACAAATACATGTAAATATATAAGTGAATATGCGTATAAATTCTTGCAAATTTTCACCAGCCTTTGTTGCAGTAGATTTTCATAACAAAAAGTGCGTGCAAGGCGCACGCAAAGCCAATTTGAAATGCAATTGCGTACGAGAAAAATTATGCGGAAAATTGGTGCGTAACGCATAATACCTACACTTGTAAGTATGTATGTAAGTTCATATGTATGTCAGTCCGTAACTGCATATCTGCGTTGAAGGTTTGAATTAAGCGGCCGCACCATCGAAGGGAAAATGCGCCTCTCAAATATTGCCAATTGACGCAGAAATTGCGAAACGTCCCATTGGGGCAATGGTGTATGTATTCAAGAATATGTGTAGATGTATTGTGCATACATGTGTAAAAGTGTATATGTATTACTCGTACTGCAATAGGTTTACATTCAGGGATCATAATAATGCATTTGAAAAATTGCTGCAAATTTATGTGAATGCATGGAAACGGAAATTGCCCATAACTTTATTATGCACTTTATTATGTAATTAATCTAATGAAATGTGATTAAATGTTAACTTATTACTTGTTGATGTTTGATGAATTAGGGCCAAGCGTAAATGAGCATTACTGCGTTGCATATAAAATTTAATAGAAGTTCAGCGGTAAAATATTATAAAAATAATAAAACGCATTGGAAAATATTGTACGTTTATATGCATATTTTGGAGTTATACAATATTTTGACACTGATAGCTTCTCCCACTAAAAATAGTCATTGCTAGTCAGTAACACCTTCTCGGAAGGGAATGACGGACTTAGACAACACACATGCAAAAAGGGTACCGAAATATAAATTTTTGGCCGAAATGATACACCACGCGCCCCTGTGGGCTTGTGAACCCGAATATGAATTTCGAGTCTGGTACTGTGACAACATTAGGCCATTTTATTCAAGAAGTGAGCTCGGACGATCTTTGGCTTTTGCAGTATGTCGAACCGCATGTGAACTGTTGTGCACTAAAATTTAGCTTTGAAGCCCTCACCACACAAAGAAAGAGAAGGTATTTCGGTGCTTCTGTAAGAAGTGCCCCATCATTGCAACTCCACTAAAAATTATCTTTAATAAATCACTTGCAGCCGGAATTTTCATTGATGCTTGGAAACGGATATCAGTTACTCCAGTCTTTAAAAGTGACAATAAGAAGGATGTGCGTAACTTCAGATCAATTTCAGAGCTGTCCACTACTTACAACTTATTCCCCATTGCAGAAGCTATGGAGACCTTTCAGAGAAGGAGACGGTTGATCTCTTTCTCTATAAAAGTACGGGCTTAGCAGCTGGACGATTAAGGTCACTGCGTGTTATTTCACCTATCATTCGAAGCTATTATTAAAGAAAAATTATCCTTTGCTGCGAAAAGTTTAATTTCTTCTAACCAGAATGGTTTTGTAAGAGGTAGGTCCAATGTTTCGAACCTGTCCGTTTTCAGTAAATATTGCACTGAATCATTTTCGTCTGCACTTCAAGTTCATTGTATCTGCACTGATTTCTCCAAGGCCTTTGACACTGTGTCACATACAATTCTTTTGTGTAAACTAAGCTCTCTTGGCTTTCACTCGGTTTTCATGATATGCTTAAAATCTTATCTAAAAGAAAGGAGTTGTCTTGTTACATTAAGGGTGAATCTTCTGTCCCCTCATTAAGGTAGTGTTTTGGGTCCCCTTCTTTCGTTTCATTTATAAATTATATTAGAAGATGCTTTTCATTTACCTTTGTGCTTTGCAGGCGACTAAAAAATGTTTACCTCAATAAGAAACCCAGAGGATGTCCTTAGGCTCCAGGCTGACCTTAATGAACTCGTTTCTTAGTGTACATATTCAGGCTTCTCTTTAAATTCTAAAAAATGTTTTCAAGTTACTTACTCTAAATCTCGTTATAATCTATTAATACAATCCGCATATTATCTCCAATAATGTTCCAAAATCTAAGGGTGAGATCAAAGACCTTGCAGTAATTTTTGACTCGAATTTTTCACTCTCAAGTCATATCAGTTTTATTATCTCAAAATCATACTTCTTCGTTAGACGCATTAGTTCAAACTTCTCAGACCCTTACACGATGAAATAACTTCAAATGCTCCCTTTATTTGGAGACCTTATCATCAATTTGCCTTCACAAGAATAAAACGGGCGCAAAAGATGTTTCTTAGATATGCTCAAAGGTCTTTAAATTTTTCTGTCCTATTTCCCTCTCATGGCTCCCACTTGGATCAAAGTCATTTGAGTGCAGAGGTCGATTCTGTTATTGTTGTTGTAGCAGCATAAACATTTCGCACACATACTATATACCGGGAATGCTGCTGAAGTGACAGTCTTTGGCCGAATATAAATCCGGGCCATTCCGGTAGCGTAGAACCGACTGCCGTGGGAACGACTTTGTACTCTTTAACGCGGTATTCAGTGATGTACAGTGGCATTTAACTTACAAAAAATTGATCTAGGATTCGCCGGAAATATGTGTGTACTTTCCCCCAGAATGTCGAGCAAGCAGTATTTTTGTGGTCCTCACTTCCAGCTCTTCACACTGATTGCATCTTCCGCAACCTATTTCACAAGCCTGGCGACATCCACAGATAAGCGTCCCTTTCTGAAGCTAAAATATGTCTCAAACTGGCTTTCTTTATTCTCTGCTGCTTTAAATTTACTGACTATGCGTTTGAACAACTTTCTCGACCTATAGGGCGGTATGCTGAGGGATCTCTCGGCGGCTTTCGGGTTTGTGGTAACAGAGCTAATCGCATTCATTAAACGTATCAGCGAATACTTTAGTCGAATATATTCGAAAATATCTGCGGTAGTCCGTCATATGGGCTATCCATTACCACATAAAAAGCTTATGAGATACTTGTGAGCCCATCTAAACTACAAACATTCTTTCCGACAAAAACTTATGAAGCTTGATCGGTGGCAAAGTTGAACAACAAAAGCAGTAACATCAGCGTTAAATCGAAGAAATTTTATATTGAACTAAAAATTTTAAAGTCTGAGCAATAGAATATACAATTCTATCGAATAAATGGCGGCAAAACTAGGCGAATGGGTTGGTGCGCAACCACCGTCCGAGAGTGCGTAGGTTCGAGTCTCTGTGCATGAACATCAAATAATAGAACACGTTTTTTCAAGTATTTCAGCCATGAAAAAGCTTCTCATAAAAAAAATATCTGCCGTTCGGAGGTGGCATAAAACTATAGGCCTCCCCAATTGTAGAAATGCACATGTCAAGATGCACACCACAAATACATAGAAGGAGAAGCTCGGCCAAACACCTAACAAAGTGTGCGCGACAACTATTTATTGATTTTTTTATCGAATAAATGGCAGAGATTCGAATGAGGAATTACTTAAATATCAACTTGGTATTCAGAAATTTGGATCTGAAGACAGTACGGAGAACAGAGCGGCAGAGCGAAATCTACACAAACAAGACAAGATAATTAAGAGCAAGACTATAGAACAACATCGTTTGCTGCCGGAGTCTTCCCTTAGAAGAACTTATGATACCTGGAGAAGGGCTGACAGATGGTTTAACTATATTTAAGAAGGGGGAAGCAGCCGCAATTTACCTAAAATAGATAGAATGACGTTTTTGAAAAACTATTACTAATTAAATGCACGGGCATTCAAAATATCAATCTTTATTTTACGGGGGCATTCAAAATATCAATCACCATTTCACTTTTGGCGGCGTTCATGTTTTTGTTTTGTGTCGACCATTCATTAGTTAAATACACAAAGCGGCAACTTTGTAGCTCCCACATTTTGTTGCACAAGTCATTCATTCAAAGATATCCTCTTGTCGTCATAAGTCATTGCTACCTAACTGCGTCACCAGCGTCTGCACTGCACTGCATCAAACAGATTCCCCCCATGCTCCCATAAGCCCATTCCTCTGATGTGGTTTGGGAGCAGATTGTGTTTCTGTTTAATAACAACAAACTAGCAAACAAACAACATTTTTTAATGACAGTTTTAATTACCACACCAAGTAATGCACATCACGAAAATGGTCGGTACAAATGCAGTTCATTGCGGCTATGAAAAGGAAAAAGCGCCACATGCAGCCAGCGAGTCTGCCGCATACCAGCGCACCAGTACACCGGCACTCCGAAGGGCGGAGCGTTTGTTGTGGCATCGTAAATTTTGCAACTAACCGCTGCTGCAACAACAATGCTTTTAATAACTACTGGCAGTTGGCGTAGAACACTCACACATTGAAGCGAACTAAAATGTTTACAAACAATGTTTATAGCCAATGCTGCCGGCTCTGATGCTTTGGTAATGGGTGCGCGCCGTGCTGTCTGTGCCGGCGAAAATGAAAATGTGGCGAATTTTGGTTTCAATACTATATTCATAATTTTTTTAATATTCACGCAGCGGTGTTTCACAAAAAAAAAATTTAAAAAAAATAAATAAATCAAAAGGAAAAAAAATAAAAATTAAAAAAGGAACAAATAGCATAAAACGCTTTGTGCATTTCCCAAAGGCTAAGAATTCTGAAAATTCGACAGCAGCCACAACAATTACAACAGCAAGATCATCGCTATCAACACAAACTGTGTTGGCACTTTCTTTATATGCTCGTGCGTGCTTCTTCTTTTTCCTCTACTCACAATTGACGTTTGATTAATGATGCGAAAACGTGCAACAATTGTTGCTGTGGAAAATGTATGTGTATATGTATATATGTATATTTATGTGTGTATATAAAATATTACTGGAAGGCGACGTTTTATGCGCCTAACAACGAGCAATAACTACTTTGGTAGCCAGTGTATGCTTGTGTGTTTGTGTGTAGAACTGCTGAACATTGGTATGCGATCGCAACAAGAGGTCAACACAATTTGGCCCACACAGCAGCCCTCACGCACCACAACCATAATTCGTGGAAGAGGCAAGCCGCCAGTGGAAAAAAATTCCACAATTCTACTACCAAACTTATCAAACTACAAACATTTGTATTTATTTGTAAATGGACTTTTGTGCGTATATTTAATAAATATTTATGTATCTATGCACAGAACCACAATAACAACAATATTAAGTGCGTTTACACCATGAAACGTCCAAAGATTATTAATTACATTTGTTGATTGTTGTTCAATGCGAAGATTTCTGTGTAATTTCAACAATTTTACGATTTCTACTTAACCATTTAAGCAGGCGATTGCCATTAACGCGCTCCCTGTGTGTAGACATGCACTCGTATTTGCGGTAAGGGGTGATGTTGGTGTGGCAACAAGTGATGCAACTATTAACATTTGGCAGTGAGGCGCCGCTGTTGATGGATACCCATCAATATTTTTGTCACCTGCTGCGTGATAAGTGTATTGAACATTTGCTGGATAAAAGCATACGCACACATGCCCAATGTATGTATGTATGGAGACGATAAAAATTACATACGTGAATCTATGTAGAAATAGTGAAAAAGTCAGCAGCATTTATTATTTTTAATGAGCGTGAAAAATTGTTTACCTTACTGAATGCGCCCAATTTTAGGTAAAATTTTCGAATTTATTGAATAACAAAACTAAGAAATTTTTTTTTCATTTAAAACTAAAACACAACTCGCTTCTACACACTTTTTTATTGCACTTCTGTGTACAGCAAAATCTCTCCAAATTCTTTTACGCTAAAGTACTCTCTATCTTTCCCTTTATTACTTCTCATTCAGTAACTCCCAAGCTGTCTCTGCTGTTCTTCTTCTTCGCTTAACCATTTGAACAACTTACCCAACTGAATTGCTCCTCTTTCAGCAGCGCTCGTCCTGCTCTTCTAACCTCATTAACCCTCTCATCGTTCGCTTATTCGTGTGTGCAAAAAATTTTGCCACTCAGCGCCGGTAGCCAGACGAATTTTGCAAACATGTTTTGCCAGTTTTCCTTCTTCTCCAGTTGACACACACACACACTCAATTGCATGTACACACACATATACAAGGGCTTTACAATTTACAATTGACTTGCGTGTTTCTCCCGTTTTCTTCTTTGGAGATTTGCTTATTGCTTTTCGTTTATTCCACAAGTGACTTTTTTCTTTTGTTAGCTGCGACTTTGACTCGTACTGGAACTGGGACTCAGTGCTTTTGATGTTTTTTCGCCATTACTTAGTTGTTGTTGCTCCACGCAGATACGTATACATCGCAGCGGATTAAGTGAATTCCTATTTTTGCAAAAGCGCCTAAATTAGAACAAATAAGTGAAATGTTCAAGTGTTTGGGGAATATGAGACTATTGCTAATAATTATAAAAAAATAATAATCATACAATAAAAGAATTCCTAGAAAAAAGTTGTATCTTCGAATAGCCAGAAATCAGCCATCATATTAGGTTTGCCGTCGGTAAAATGTTTTTAAAATTTGCGCAAGGACTGTGCAGCAGAAAATTATTTGACTTGATATGAGGTGAGCATTAATGAGTGATATGACTGGAATGAATATAATACATATATATCTGTAGAAATAAACAACAGTTACACATTTTCAATTGGAAAATTTCAAAACGAAATATTACTAATAATATTTATGTATGTACAGTGGCAGGCAATGGCAAACCTCCGAGTGTATTTCTGCCATGAAAAAGCTCCTCATAAAAATATCTGCCGTTCGGAGTCGGCTTGAAACTGTAGGTCCCTCCATTTGTGAAACAACACCAAGACGCACACCACAAATAGGAGGAGGAGCTCGGCCAAACACCTAACAGAAGTGTACGCGCCAATTATTTATTTTTTTTTTTTTTATGTACAGTGGCGAGCAGAGCTGGCTAAAAATTTGGCACATTCATGCATTTTTGATTGCTCTAGATGCATTTTTCTATATGCCATCAAATTTTCAGCTTAAACGCTTCATTTATTAAGAAATAAAGTGCATTAATTCAAGTATACAAAATATTTCAAAATAAAAAAGATATTACAAAAATAAAAAAAAATTCTATTTAGCTAATTTTGCTCGGCTCCAACTTTTATTACATAAAACTTAATATTAATATTTTGTCCACACATTTTTAGCCTTAGTGACGCCACATATACGTCTTAGCATGCTCTCGATCAGTTTTTCAATTGTTTAGTATGGAAGTTCATGCCATTCCGTCTGAACTCTTCGCCATAGTTGGGGCCACTTCACAAGATGCTGGCAGCTTCTTTAGAATAGCCCATACATTTTCAATAGGGTTTAAATCAGTACTTTGTGCTGGTCATTCTAAAAGCTGGAAGTTCTGACTTTTTATACGCTCTTGAACAAATTTCGCGGGATGCTACTGAAATATAATTTCTTCTGTTGGATATGCGCTTAGGTCAGCACAAACCAGCAAATTGGTCTGTAAAACGTGAAGAATACCTCACACCAAAGGGCTGCCACCGCCATGGTATTTTGTGCACAAATATTCGAACCTACGCACTTCCGAATGGTAGTCATGCAGATTCCTATTCAGCTACGGCTCTCGCTTAATTTACGAAACGAAATATTTGGAAAAAAATTTAATCGGGTTTACATAAGAATTAACAGTTGCTTCAATTTATTTACTATTTTATTTTATTTATTATTTTTAGGCTTTCGAAAGTGCGTGGAATTCCATCTTTGTCATGTCTAGATCCCATACCATATCTAGGTATTACGGGCATACATTTTTTTCAGATAGGAAAGCGGCGCTGAGCAAAGCTCGACTTTTGCTTTAAGTACTAGAAGAATTATTTCTCACAAACCCGAGTACTTCAATAGGAAGCTCTCACATTTGATATTGACCAATTTGCTTTTGAGATGATCACACTTTCCCTTCTTTTAAATTTCCTCTCCTTAGGTACCGAACACTTATTAATTTTTCCCCCGAAATTATCGATATATGTTCGTTTTAAAACGAAAGGTGACATCAGCACTTACTTCCAAAACTTAGTTGCGCATTTAAGGTTGGTTGCTATAGGAGGCCTCGCTTTATTTCACAGACTCTGTTCGAGCATAAAATGCAAATTAACGAATGGATTACTATTTCAAGAGAGGCTGTGGGTAAAAAAGTAGCAGACGCCAGTCGTTATAGGGGTAAAAAATGTGTTGCAGCAAAAAAGTAGTGAAAAATCTATGCGATTTTCTAGCCACTTCAAACTTGTTCTTTATTAAACTGAAATCCATTTAGCTATACAGCTGCGTACTTGTAATTTTTCTAAAAATTCTTATCGGAAAGTTTTAAATTTTAATGAAAATTCGTTGCACATTTTTTAATTCTGTAAAGTTTGTAATTTTTATTTATATTATAAGGATTTTGTTGTAGTATAAAATATGTTTTTGTATAGAAAAAAAACATATACATAAAATATGTAAATAGTCAAAGTTTTGCCATTTTCATATGTACATACATTCACGCACAGAAATATTTTCTGTGGAAGCCAAGCCGCTGCCTACCGGATGGGTCACAGGTGGCGAATTAGTTTCGAACAAGCAGCGGCTGCTGTTTCAGACTGTAGTGGAGGTGTGAACTGGTCTCTTATTCTTTTTCTTGATGGGCACCATAACCGCTTAAGCGATTTTGACCGAGTTTAACAAAACACAGCGTCTGACTTATATTGGGTTGGCAACTAAGTAATAGCGGATTTCACTCATGGATGGCTTCAATTGAATTTTTAGGTTTGCAGACGTAGTACAAATGTAAAACACATTTTGTTAGTTGATAGTTGGCAATTCAGCTGTCAATCAGTAAAAAAAAGGTTTTTGATCGGTTGCGTAGTTTTCGTTTGGCGTTCGTTGAAAAATGGAAAATCTAAAGAAATATTTTTGTCATATTTTGCTTTTCTATTTCCGCAAAGGGAAAAGCGCATCGCAAAATCATAAAAAGTTATGTGCTGTTTACGTTGACGAAGCCTTAAAAGAACAGCAGTGTCAAAATTGATTTCCCAAATTTCGTTCTAGTGATTTTTCACTCAAAGATGGAAAACACTCTGGTCGTCCAGTTGAAGTTGATGACGCCCTAAGCAAAGCAATAATCGATTCTGATCATCACAGTACAACACGTGAGATTGCAGAGAAGCTTCGTGTATCACATAGATGCAATGTTCAAAAACTCGACATGGGCTCCTCACGAACTGAGAGAAATGCATTTAACGCAACGCATTAACAGCTGCGATTTGCTAAAGAAACGTAATGAAAATGATCCATTTTTACAACGACTGATAACTGGCGAAGAAAAATTGGTTATTTACAACAATATCAAGCGGAAAAGGTGGTGAAGCAGGTCAGGTGAACCAACTCAAACAACGATCAATTCTGATGTCTACATTGAACAACTAACAAAATTAAACAATGCAGTTGAACAAAAGCGACCCGAATTGACAAATCGAAAAGGTATTGTGTTCCATCGTGTCAATGCAAGGCCACACACATTACGGAATAAAGTTATTTAGTTCCGTCAAAAAATTGTCTTTGATTTTCTAAAAAATCTGCAATTAATTAGTTGCCAAACCAATATCAAAGGGCTGGCTCCAAAATGCTGCACTTCCTACTAAATCTAACCTGGCAGCACCATCGAGTGGATTGGGACCCTGGGCTAACAACTTATCGCTCCTGAAATATAATTTTCATTGAAACCGATCGGCACGATTGCTCGTATGATTTGAAATATTTTGCGTTACTAGGGCACAAATATTGCAGAACTCTCTCATAATCTGTTTTTCAATTCCCTATTCCAAACAAAGTAGCATTTTTGCCAAAGTTAATTCGTGTTAAACTTTAAGGTTGTTGCTGGTATGAAAAAAATCAGTTCTATACTACATCGAATCTAAAACTGTCAGCACCGAAGTGAGTGCCCAGATACGTATTGATAACAGGTTACAGTAAGCAGAGTGAAAGGCGATGCATTTTCCGTTAACCACTTTCCCTACACACATACACACGCACACATGTAATGCCACCAAATTCCCAAACTTTTGTGCCCGATTACGTCAATCTATTGGAATTTCAAAAAATGCTTCTAATCGCGTAATCTAATGGAGTAGAGAAAACAGCTAAACACAAACAATAAATTTTTTAAAACGCGCGCAGACAACGTAGCTCTTGACACGTGCCCTTTTTAACGCGTAAATTAATGACGAATTACATTTCAATCTGCGTTTACACTTTGACGACTACATTTATTGGTCGATTGGTCAATTGAACGGCTGCGCATTACGTTCGGATGAGGGCTTTAAGTGTTTTTGCTGCTACATACATTTTATCAAGTCATTGTTGCAACATTAGCGCGAGTGCCAGTGCAAGCGCCGAAAAAATATACAAACCGTTTAACAACAAAAAGCAGCCAACAAGCACAGCCAAAGCAATAAGTGAAAAAATGTACGTGAACGCAGCTAATAATGACACCGACGCTGACCCATCAAATGGACGACGGACGAACGAAAAGACGAACAGTCGAACGTTGTATAGGCGGCCAATTGAGTGAAACAACAAAGCGCAGACTGCCGCTCGAGCTAATCGCTTTGCTGTTAGACACACAGGCGGTGCCAGCAAAAATCAACCAATAAAGCAACAAATGCGGCCCAAAACGCGCCTACGAAACAAAACAAAAAATCTAAAATAAACTACAAAGAAACCAACTCAATGATGTTGTTGCTGGATGACATGCACGAAGTCCCACACAACACCAAACAACATCCTTCTGGGATGAGTTGACAAAATTTCCCTTAAATTGTTGTTGCAGCACCTTTTCGTATTGGTTTGCTTTGCGTTAGCGATCGATATCAGGCAGTGCTGGCCATCCGTTCATTGTGGAATTGATCGTGGCGATTAATTTGTCTTCCAGTCGACTGTCAGAGTCTCCACGCTGCTGCGCGTGTTCGTGTACGTGTACGAGTGTGTGCGGACAGGCAAAGCGTGAGCATGAGTGTGCAACATGTTGCTGGGCGCAATGAATCTAAGCAACAGCATCGTTTGTGGCAACAGTGTGGCAATAAATGGAATGCACTTAATCACGATTAGCTGTAATCGATAAAGTGCAAAGAAAAGATGAGTGGAAATCACAATGACAACAAAAACAACATCAACAGCAACAACAGTCATACAAGCGAGCACAGCTATTCGAGCGATTTTAGTGGCGATGATGCGCAATAATCCACAGATAAGAAACATAGAAGGGAAAAGCGCAAAAAAAATCATGGAAAAAATTTCAACAAAATGACATTTCAACCGCGGTGCTAAGCTAAATTGCAGATGGCAAATGATATTTACCAACGCAAAATCATGTTGTGCCTACAGAAGCACTGCAGAATGAACGGAAAGCGCAGTAGATGCATTTCACGGTGGTTACGGCGCAAATCTTACAGTTTTTGGGAAAAACTAAAAAAATTTAAATTAGCTAAACTAAACTACTGTTTGTTTCTAAGAAGCTGAGTATTTTTAAAGTTAAATACAGAAAAATTATCTGTGTGGAAAAGCTTTTTTCTGTCTTCATTCTTAGCTCCGTTTTTCAAAAAAAATGTTAAGCAAATCGATAACCCTAGGGATATATAGGCCTAGAACTCTACCCCAATGAAGGGTCTCATGAAGGGTCGTGGCAGGGAAATCTTTCCACGTAGGCAGAACTAAAACGAGGGGAAAATCTGTATCGAAACCAGTACCTCTGTCTTCACTGACGGCTCCAAGATGGAATCGGGAGTGGGAGCAGGGTTTTCTCTAAATAAACCAATTTATCTATATTATTTCCTTAAAACTGCTGAATACTGCGAATATTTTTCAGGCAGAACTTCTTGCGATCCAGTAAACATGCAATATGTTTACATTAACATTTATTCTTATAACCAAGACGCAACCAAGGCTCTGCCGACGCCATGGTGTATATCCAAATTAGTCTTCGGTGTGCAGGTAACAATTCTCTGATCTGGATTCCCGAATATAAAGGACATAGGAACATAGAGGTAAATGAAATCGCTGATGAGCTTACCAGGAAGGGGCGACTGAATTGCTCTGAGAGATCTCCCACCCGATCATCGGCATCCCCCTAACAGTTGTTAAAGGGGAAGTGCACAACTTGAGCGCAGAAAAGATGAAGCTGCATTTCTTCATGTGTTATTTCGAAAACCTTCTGGCCCCACTACTATATATGGAGGGCTCAGAAAGTGCTGGGACGCCACGAAATTCATTTTCCGAGCTCGTAGTCGTGTTTAACGGTCATTGGACGATCAGCTCACACGCGGAAAAGCTAGGTTACTATTTAACACCCCTTTGTGGGGACCTTTCAGGTAAGGAGACTGTTGAGTACTTTCTCTGTAAATGTCTGGGTTTGGGCAGCTAGACGATTAAGGTCACTGGATGCTCCTTTCTTCCACAGCCTTGGGCAGTCCTCCAATCTAAACTCAATCAATCTTCTCCATTACATCAACAACTCTGGTTGGCTGTAGATAGCTGGCCGTTGAACTGGATGGATACGGAAGGCATGAGACAAGCCAATGCTTTCATTTCAGAAATACCAACAAGGAGATGCAAAGCGCCCGACGAAAAAATATAATAAAACCTTGAACCAAAACTAATACCATGTGGCAGATTTTCGAACAAGAAAACACTCTTTACGACCAATAGAAAAGCCGTTTTCAATTCGCAAGCGTTAGGGAGTAGCGACTAGATGAAGCAACAGGCACAAATAAACATATCTTGGCAGCACTGGAAAATATTTACCAAAAATTACATTTGTTTGGAAGCACTGAATGAGTGTTAATAAGACCGCGTTCATACAGGGCAACTTTTGTAGCTTCAACTCGTTACTTATGATGCTCGTGCTCTGTTAGTGCCATTTATGTTCCCGTGCTTTTCCATATTGTTGTTGATTGTAGACTAAAAACTGACTATTACAAGGAGTGTGAACACGACGGAAACACAAAAAACGAATTCGCAAAGTTGAAGCAACAAAATTTGCTCTGTATGAACGCAGCCTAATGAAACTTGCCTAATATCGGAATACAGATTTAGCAACATTGAAAATTGTGAGGCGAGACAAGAGGCACCGATAGATTGGTAACTCTTAAAACACTGACTCACTAAAACGCCCATTGTATTCAAAGCTTTGGAAAATAGAAGATTAAGTAGTCAAGGAGTAAATGAGAAGAGTAAAAAAAAGAAAGAGATAGAATAAAATAGAGACAGAAGCTAGCCCTGTGAGAATTTTCCACATTCTTTGGCAAATCTGAGTTTGAGAGATCGAATTTCACTCATTTTCATGACATCGCAGCCCAAAATTCATATCATCGCTCTAGGAAAGGCAACACACTCATAGAGAAATGCTCAGTGCTATCCGCCTCCTCTAAGCAAGCCAGTCAAATCGGATCCTAAATGATCCCAATGGTGGTCACATGCTGAGCCCTGTGTCCTGTAATAATACCGACCATCAACCGAACGTCTTTTCCTCAAAGTTTTAGAAGAAAGCTCGACAGTTTTCTGTTCGGACTTGTCACAAAACACTTTGCAGTTCTGCAGCGTTCTAGACTGGACCATCGCTTTTTATGTAAATTTCATACATAATCGCTGATCCAGTTCATGATTCCTATAGAACTGATTCCGACTATTGGCTCTGGTCCCTGTGGGGCAGCCGCTGGTCCGCAGTTGGTCAGTTCATCGGCAATGTAATTTCCTGGAACACCGCGTTGCCCTGTCTATGAGTACAAGTTGATTCTGTCTTGCAACAAAATTAAACTTTTTTTTACATTCTTGAACAATCCTTAAGGTTTGCTTCGCGTTCTCCAGGGCCTCCAGTGCGACCTGACCGTCACTAAAGACTCCAATTTGTTTCCCGCTCCATCCCCTCTCGATTATCCATTCGGCTACTTTCAGCATAGAAAAATATTCGTTTGGAAAAAAGTTACCATTCCTTTCTTAGCGTATCGATAATTATTACTATTGTTTCAGCTCCAGAAGCTAATTCATTCTTGGAACTATCGTTAAGAAAATATTTGTCAAATTTCTTTGTATGCACTCTGGATTACTCCATTGCCCACTCAATGGAAATTTGACATCAAATTTTCTTCCAAATGAAACTATGGGTATAAGGCCGTCCTTAGGTAAAAACAGTGGATACTGCTCAGACAGCATCTTAAAGATTTCTCTGTGTACCGAAGGTCCGTCTTCGAGCCAGAAATTATGTTTTTGGAGTCTACATATTGGTTTTATTGCTTTCTGCTGTATCGTAAGATCCAATGAGAGCAAATCAAGCGTAGCATTTAGGGCGGCGCCGGCGCTTGTACTCATCGCACCTGGTGAACAATTTGGTGTTATTTAATAGTTGCAAAATAATGAATATATAAATTCTGGCATTGTAATCACGGTATCCTGAAAATCTCGGGATAGTAAAAATCGAAAAAATGTACATCCCTAATATGTACGTATGTGTGGTGATATAAATACTTGCAAACACTGCCAACAATGTACTTCTAAATGCGAGTATTAAAAAAAAACCAAATCAAAAAGTATTACTCATTTACTATATTGTGACTAAATTTGTCCCCACGCTGGCTGCTGCAGGCCACATGCTGCGCCTCTATTCGGCACATTCTAAGCTAAATCACTAAATATACACGTCGCTACCTACTAGTCATAGGGTTCTACGTGAATTTGAAAATTTCGTGAATGAATAGTTTTTTTCTTGTGCCTTTTTCCTTCAATTTTAACCGTTGACTAATAAATTTACTCCATTCATAATCATTTGTGTGCGGATGTTGATAAATTGAAAAGTATTATTAATAGTAATTTTTTTCGCTCCAACTCTGGTTATTTATTTTAACTCACCTTCTGACCATTCACTAAGTAGGTTTGGACATTGTTGATTTCTAATAAATTGCCATAATAATTCAAGCGACTTAAACAATCGGCCACATATTCGATGTTGACACCATTCGTGACCATTTAGGATGTCTGACTGTTTGTTATTTATATTTTTAAATCAAAATACTCGCAGCGAACGGCATAAAAAGGTTAAATTAAATGATGAACAATCGGAAAACCTGTGTTGAAAATGTTGAAGATAGCATTTTTGGGTGGTCTGCAGTGCAGATAAATGGAAGCGGAAGAGAAGAATTGGAAAAAGCGAGCGAGTTACTATCGCTGAGCAAGAACTCTTTCTTTGGATATACAAATTTCCAATCAGACTAATTATGAATGCACTCTGCGAGATATGCGAAAGAAGTTGGAGATGCTTATTTCTGTAAAAAGCTGTAATGAAGGCATAAAAATAATAAATCACTTCGCTGCACAACAGCACTAATTGCGAGCTACATATTCATGCACACATCCATACAAATAAGAATATGTAGTTATACATCTATTTATATGTATACGAAGGTCGCTTGAAAAGTCCATGCAAAGTCAGAGAGATAGCACTACTGGCGCTTATCGAGGTTATGTTTAGGTAGTGGAAGAACGCACCCCAAGTTTCAGCCAGTTTGGTATATTTCTTTGTGCTTGGCATTCGTTTAAATCGAGGAAGCCGAGTGATTTTTTTTCCATCACGACAATTTTTCCTTTTCCAATACCATCGCCCACTGACAAGACCGGTGGAAGAGATCTCCTAAAAGTAGATGGGCGCGTTAGTGAATACCCATCTTTACAATGTGGTTAGAAAGGAACCATCGGGGAACAAACTACAATCTAACACAATTCCTTTCAAGATACGGGGTATTTAGAAAGTACCTCCAAAGATTTGGCCATGACAGTTCACCAAAATGCCCAATCTGCACGAAGAGAGAAGAATATATTGATTAGGACTGTGTCAATGTCCACGCTATGCTCCCGAAACCTCCAAAATCTTAAACGGGGAAAATATTATAGATTTTATGCTAAAATTAGCTGATAACTGAAAGAAAATCTGAGCCAACGAATGCTAACATTTGATTCGAGGAAGTCGAGTGAGTTTCCTCTTCCATCACGACAACGCACCAGCACACGGCTCAGGAGATATCGTTTGAAAAATGAAAGAAATGGCTGGTGATTGCAGAAACGAATGTCTATTTTTCAGACTTGGACATGTCCAATTACTCGGAAGGTTAAGTTAAGTTAGCGGCCGCCGTAGCCGAATGGGTTGGTGCGTGACTACCATTCGGAATTCACAGAGAGAACGTCGGTTGGAATCTCAGTGAAAACACCAAAATTAAGAAAAACATTTTTCTAATAGCGGTCGCCCCTCGGCAGGCAATGGCAAACCTCCGGGTGTATTTCTGCCATGAAAAAGCTCCTCATAAAAATATCTGCCGTTCGGAGTCGGCTTGAAACTTTAGGTCCCTCCATTTGTGGAACAACATCAAGACGCACACCACAAACAGGAGGAGGAGCTTGGCCAAACACCCAAGAAGGGTGTACGCGCCAACTATTTATATATATAGGTAAGTTAAGTTAGCTAGGTAATTTGTCTAAGACAAGACCCTCGATCGCCCTAAGGTCCATTGTGATTGTGCATTTGATTTCCTTCCCCTAACTAAGTTTCTTAAACCACTTACATAGATCTTTTTTTTTTAAAGGTGACTAATCCCTGCAGTGAGACAGTTTTCAAATTTCCCAGGTCTTCAAAGAAATAATCGCGAAGATAATTGGCACGGCTTCTTTGAAGTGCAGGGGATTCACAGAGGAGGTGGAGTACCGACTCAATTCCTCAATCTCAAAAACCACTGCTGAAATCATTGTGAGGTACGCCCATTGTACTGGATAGGATGTCTGTGAAGATGCTGGTAGTTGATCTGTGGAATCCAAGCAGACATTTTGTCCTTTTAAGATTCAGTTTTGGCCAGAGAGCTTTGGAGATCCTGCACTTAGTAGTCAGAGACCATCTTCTATTGGTTTCAGCGATTACGTTCAGGTCAATCTCTGTGTACAGGGAAATGCTAATGTCCTATACCACTCGCTGAAGGTGAAACTCAGAGCCTTTCCTTGCACAATCATCTGCGCATTCATTTCCCTCCACTCCAAAGTGGCCGGGAACCTAACAAAGTGTGGTGCTGTGTTGTTAGATAAGCGAGAGCGACCTCCTGCATTCTTTAACACATCTTAAATTGATGTGCGCTGAGATCAGTGCTTTGATCGCTGATTGACCATCAATTAGTCTTAACGTCTTTTCTGCTTTGCCTATAGCGAAGATCTCAGCTTGGACGACACTACACCTATGTTGCAATTTAAGCATAATTGTTCAAAGTAAACTCCTGATCCAGTGTCATTGCCCATCTTTGAGCCGTCAGTATAAAAATGGTGACCACAACATCTGATATGGCTCTGGTCTGCCAATCCTTTCTGTCGGGTATTCACATTTTATAATATTTTTTTCAGATCTATCTTGGGAACCAGGCAGTCTGTTTTCGAGATGCCTTCAAATTATTCGGCAGGAATAAACTAACTTTATTTCTGCACGTACTTTTCAAACAACCCTCGTATGTGTATGTATGTATGCCCAAGTGTTTACAATCACTATCGAGCATTCGACAGGTTTACTGCCATTACAATTAGCCTTCAACATGCATGCAACATTAATTGCTTACAACATTGCACAAGTTTTGCGCCAGATCTAACACCTCGGTGCGTACAAGTGGCGCTATAAACACGCGGCATGCAACAGATGCGCAATGTGCAACGCATAGAAAAAATCACAACATTTCTTGCCACTGTTTTAGTTGTTGCCGCCGCCATGTAGTGCAACGCAAAATGCTTTTAGGTCCAGTTGAGCTTTCCACACCTGTGTACGAGTGAATTTCCATTGCAAATATCGAATTTGCACCAATGTTGGCTTGCATTCGCCGCACCACTCCAACAAACTCATCATTTTTTCCCACCTCAATGCCTATTTAACGCAAATTAAAATAATTTGCGGTTCCGTTTCACACAAAAAAAAGTACAGAAGCAAAAGAGTATAAGTAACGCTTGAGGCTGCCACTTGCAACATGGGTGAGACAATGCAAAAGTGCCCAGTGCGGAATAGAAAAAAAGCGCAGCGAAACAGGTTCAGAAATAGCACAGCCGCAGCCGCCGATGTTACGCATGCGCAAAGTTGAGCGAATGTTTGTGTAAGCCAGCAACAGCAAGAGTAGCCGCGCCACTTGCTGCAACTGCGACACACCACCAGTGTCACGATGTTCCGGCCGTTGGAGTAGACAAATGCGAAATTGTTGTAACTTACTTTGTGCCACAAGTTGTTAACTCCAGCAACGGCAACAACATTTGTAACAACACATTTCTTACTCATTAAGTGAAGCGAAAAGCCGCAAATGCAAATGCAAATTTACCACTATTTGCAACTCGATTATGACAGGTGGCAACACTTGAGCGTCGCTGTGGTAGAAGTCAAGCGACTGCTGCCAAAGTTGTGCTTACAATTAATCTACAATGCGAGTTTATGTGCAACAAGTGGCAGGGCAAATGAAACAAGTGCCTGCACATGCAACAAGAAGTGGCACAAGAAATGAGGAAAGAAATTATTACAGCACCTAATAAAAAGCCAACGTTCGGAAGAGCTTGCGGCAAGTGGACAATGAGATGCGAAGGCAATATGCAGCGAGGATGTAGGGTATACGCAATCACACATACATACATTTACATGTGCATGTAAGCATCCAATTAAATATGCAAAAAGATATACCTGCATATGTACGGGTGTGTGCACATTTTCTATATCTACTGTCAATTGTGTTAATTATGCGAGTTGACAATGGTGAGGAAATGCTGTTCCGGCAGTGAGGAATTACTTTGAGGAAATGTACGGCGATGATTAAATGTTGTGTGAACACACTTCATTAAAATGACAGCAGAGATAACAGTTTTGCATGAGTCTATGATTAACTGCAATGTTTATAAAGTTGTTATTACTCGCATACAAGAAATATAATGAGAGACTGGCTTAAGAACTGGGTTGAAGAAAACATTGATCAGCTGAATTGTTCTATGCAACATATTTAGGATGCAACTCGAAAAAACCGACAGTCTTATGTGGTGTGGAGGTGTTGTCCGAGTGGCAATTAACACAAAAGATGCAAATTTAATGAACATTCCGCAAACCAATACAATAAAGTATACGAAAGCGAAATTAAAAATCAAATAAGAAAGCTAAGCGTTAAAAAATCCCTAGGATATGATCAATTAAATGGAAAAATTTTAAAAGTGTAACCGGGAATAGCATTTCAATACATAAGAAATATATTTAACTGCATGTCGGAGACTAAATATTTCTCACGATTATGGAAAATTGCTTAAATGATCGCCATACCCAAACCAGTTCAAGAAGCCACCAGTACTGCTACATATCGACCAATCAGCTTATTGCCAATACTTTCAAAAGTGTTTGGAAAAATATTGTTTGTCGACTAGAATCCATTTTGACAACAAAAAATGGTATACCAACCCATCAATTCAGATTTAGACGACAACACTCAACAGTCCAAAAAATCCACAGGGTTGTCGCCAAAATACCTAACGATATAAATGACAAAAAATATTGTACAGCTGTATACCTGAACGTTGCAAAAGTATTTGATAAAGTTGCATTTTATACCAGCTGCCAGGTTTGAACACTGCAGCCCCACTGGGAGCAGACGCAGACCAGGAAGCCGCTCTCTATGAGACAGACGCTTCTGGATTTTTCGGATCTTCCAATTTCAGGAAACGGGCGGATTTGTACCTATCTTTGTCTGACATCTCCAGGCTAGGAGTCTAGGTTTAGTTTCAGGTCCTTTTTCGCGCCTGAGTTAATATCCATCGTTACGACGTGGTTAGAAAGGTGCCATGGGAGAACAAATCACCACCGCTAATTCATGCTGAAATTAGCTGATAACCGGCACGCATGAATTTGTTTTACTTTTTGGCAGTTTCGCGGGTAGAGGTGTTCAGATATGCCGGTATAGCAGGACTCATGGGAGTTTAATCTTCATAATACTTGCACATACAAAACTTACGTGAATTGGTTATTTGATGAATTCATGGCAATTTAATAGTAACTATTTGAAAAATATATATGTAACAAAAAAAAAGTACCCCAATCGGTTGAATAATTTATGATTTGTTGCAGTTTGAAAACTAATTTTATGATTTTTTTTACTTTTTGGCTTATAGCCACGACCCTTTTGTAAGCTTATGCAATTTATGTTGGAAAAAGCCACCCAGGAGAGACTAGATTAGATTAGATTAGATTAGATTAGATTTGTGGGAGTCAGTAGACCATTGTACTACACCCGGGTATATTTCAGTAGAAAGAATAGAGATAGGAAAGATAAAAGTGGGTGGTTAGACGGATAAATTGGTTTGAGGTCACTCTTCCACAAATCTCTTGGATTCAATGATGATTTTTAAGAGATCCGGAAGAGAAGAGTATGAACTTTATCCATACTCAGTATATCGCAACCCAATATCCTAAGTCTGGTTCTGGAAAATGCAGGACAGCTACAGAGAAAATGCTCTGCAGTATAGTCATTCTCAAGACAGGATAGGCATATCGGGCTGTCTACGATAGCCATATGCTGACCACAGACGTTGTGCCCTGTGATTACACCCACCATACTCTCACATCCTTTCTGCTGAGTTTTAGAAGAAAGGTCGCTGTTTTCCTGTTTGGTTCTTTCACAAAGCACTTGGCTATTCTGCACGAGTTCAACTCAGATCAACGTCCTCTATGGATAGACCTCATGAAGCCGTCAATCCATAGTTGAATCGATACGAAATTGACACCTAGAAAGGGTTCAGGACCTAGTGGCATACTTGCAGAGGCTTCATTTGCCAATTTATCAACTAACTCGATCCCTGTAATACCACAATATCCAGGCACCAAAATACAACTAACTTTGTTGTCTTTTGCAACACTGATCAATTTTGTCTTACATTCACCGACAAACTTGAATGCGTGGGTTAGCAAGGGCTCTCAGTGCAGCTTGACTGTCACTACAAATTCTAATACTGTTACCCCGCCACTTTTTCTCAATTAGCCAGTACGCCACATTCGATATGACATAGGCTTCCGTAAGGAATACCGTGACCATCTTTTCTGTGACATAGGAGTACTTAGTGTCTTCGTCTACCTATGTACCACCCAAATCCGCCTCCATCACTGGTTTTGGATCCGTCGGTGTAGAAAATGTGCTGCTATCCCGTTAGTAGGTTCTCTGGACTTAACCATTGATCTCTATCTGGGATCAAAACATCATACTTCCTACCGAAGCTAACGACAGGCACCCGAGAACACTGTGCACCGCTCCGACAACTGGTGGAGTATCTGACAGTGGCCAGTGCTTATTTCATTTCCCCAGACTCCGTTTTACTTGAGCCTGCACGCCGCCTTCATTGCTTCCTTTCGAATTTGAAGATCTAGAGGTTGCAAGTTCAGAATGGCATTAAGGGCATCACCAGATGTTGTACTCTTGGCACCTGTGATACCCAAGCAGGAGCGACTAGCTTCGAAATGCAAAAAACAGTGCGCAAGTCGGAGCTTCTTTTCCATAGTTATTAACATACATTCACATTTTAGGACTTCCTTTTGTAAAATGTAGACGTTTTTAGTGGTATTTAAATTAAATTTATGATTTTTAGCACATTTTTGTGTACACAAAGCGAAGAAGCAGCCCTTGTTTGAAAAAACGTTCCTTTCGTAAATATTTCAAAATTATATGGTACCGCAAAAAAAATGCCCCATCCGACTGAGTAATTTATGATTTGCTGCAGTTTGCAAAGTAATTTTATTATTTTTCAGCATATTTTCATTTATAGACACGCCTCTTTTGCAATCTTATGTAATTTGTTTAGAAAACAGCCATCCAGCAGAGACTAGCTTCAAAATATCAAACACTTTGAGCAAATCGGCGCATTCAGTACGTAGTTATTAGCATACAAACATGAAAATTCTGTGACCCAATGTCATAAGAAGAAGAGATTTTGAATGCAATTATTTTATAAAACTGTTTTACCTTTCAATTCTTGACTATTTATTCCCATGGAAATCTCGCAATTTTACTACAAGTCAAAGTAATAGCGAAATTATGAGGTTATATCTGTAGGCAACATGCGAATATAACATTAAATCACACAACAACAGCACAAATACCCGAAAACTCAACTTTTTAACAATCGGCATTTCTCACTCATTTTCCTGCTAATAACTATTTTAGTCGCGATGAACTCAAAATAGCGAAACCTGCTGTGTATCCCATAAACAAATAAACACATTTAACCCTTTCTCGCTTTCTCGCCTTTCGGTGCGCCACCTGCGCCTTAAATACACACATTTGTCTCGAATAAAACACACACACTCATACATACACATACGTGTGGAGTTAGCATTGTTGCTGTTATTAGGCTTGGTAATGATAATGGCACACGCGCTATAAAAGCGCATTAACAAATTCACTCCCTTTATTTGGTGCGCTTAGTCCTTTGATATCGTCCGCCACCATTCAAAATGATTACATATTTTTTGTTATTTTGAATTGCTGTTAATATTGTAGTTACGAGTATTGTTATTTTATAGCCTAACATGAATTTGGCTTAGTTGGCCGCATTTCATTTGAATACAGGGTGACTTAAGAGATTTCTAGAAAACCAAACCAAAATTTAACGAAATTTTAAATTTCAAATTAAAAAAGCAGAATGAATATGGCACAGTGCCACCAAATGGCTCTCTTTTTGTTTTGTTAAAAGTTTTGCAGAAATTTTTTGTTGCCCTAAAATGTTTACCAAAAAATTGATATAGGGATGACTTTTCAAGCGATTTTTTCCAGATTATATAATAATTTTATCTTCTTCTTCTTCTTCTTAGCATCGCAGTCCTTATTGAACCATTGCTTCATTCACAATCTTCGCCAGCCGTCTCTATCTAAGGCTACTTCCTTCCACCGCCGCACATTCAGTTTGCAAGGTCATCTTCAACGTCTTCGAGCCATCTCTTTCTGGGGCGTCCTCTTCTTCGGCCTCCAACAGGGCGCCATTCAACTGCCTTTCGAGTTGGGCATTCCGAACACGTGTTCGAGCATTTTATCTTCTGAGATTTTATAAATCTTATCACAGTTTCGGTTTTTGCTAAAACTTCCAGTTCATGTTTATATCTTATCCGATAAGTACCGTCCTGCAGTTTTATTGGTCAATAAATTTTTTGTACAATTTTTCTTTCGAAGACCATTAGCTGGTAAGCTCAGGGCGGATCAAGGTTTTGTAAATATATCCTTAACTTTTGGTCGCAAGATAATAATTTTGACTTAAGCAGTTTCAAATTAGAGTAATAGGAACTATTTGCTGCTAAAACTCTGTGACTAATTGTCAATGACATATCCTTATTGGCTGATATTTTGATACCCAAACCTGTTGGCAAATTCTTGCACACTCTCGAATGCATAGTATCCGATCAGGAAGTCATCATGTCTTAAACCGGAGTTGGACCGGACCATAAAATTCGGTTTTTTTTTTTTGTATTAATTCTGAGTACAGTAGTTGTACTATTTTTTCTGGATTTTTAAACGCACTCTCTAATTCACTGCTGCTTTTAGCCATGATAAGTACATCATCTGCATATGCGCAAAGCTGGAACGGCTTGTTGTATAATTACTGAGTGCAGGACCAGGTTGAATATCGATAAAGCGTCTCCCTATTTTACTGCCGATATAATGGGAAATGATTCAATACACTCTCCTTGCACAATGACCTTCGCCAGGGTATTTGTAAGCGTCGTAATAGAAATTTCTCACCTTAATGAAGTAAATTTTAGTTTTATTTGTAACTTGCGCGAATGCGTTTTAAGAAAAAAAAAATATGAAAAAACCACAAATTCAGTCAAAGCTGAAACATTCTATAAAATCACTCTTTATTCACGTCGCATGCACTCAACATTTGTAATGAGCATAGAAGTAATATATTTTATCTAACGTTGGCGTGTTACGTTTACCGCTTTGTGAGCTTGAAAGGATATCCTATTTTTCGCGTTTCAATAGTTTCACTCGAAGTAAGTGCATGGCATGTCTTTTATGCTGTCACTCAATCCTTTTCTGATATCAAACTTCGACACATCAACACTTGGTGGCAGTTGAAAGGTATTTATAGTCAATCATACTCCGGCGGTGAAACCGTGCACATACATACATATACAATTATATATATGTACGTATGTAGGGGTGTATTTGTATGCATAAGCATGCATACATAGTAGAATGAGGCTTCTTTCTAAGTCGCGTTAATTCTTAGCTGAGCACAGCACATTTACTGCACTTAAGTTTTGGCACTTTTGGTGCTATTTCTTAGATATAATGCACGTATGTACAGGTGTTCGTATTGTATCAATTCCAAATACCACCTGGATTAAAGAGTTCCCGGAGTATGTTCAGAAAATTCAAAATACAAGTTAACGCCTCGAAAGTGATATTATCGCCTTCAAAGTACTCTCCTTCAACTGCCACGCACTTCAGTCAGCGTTTGATCCAGCTTTCGAAACATTTCGGGAACTCTATTTTCGGTATAGCCATCACAGCCATCGTCGATTGTTGCATTATTTTCTCCCGGCTGTTAAAACAGCGAAGTGGTTCCTGTAGAAGTTTTTTGACTGTATCAAACAGGAAAAACTCGCAGAGAGCCATATAGGGTGTATTAGATGGTTGTTTATTGGTGTTCGTTTCGTTCTTGGTCAAAAATTCACGTATAATGAAGGCACTGTGTGACGGTGCGTTATCACGCTGCAAAATCCACGAGTTGTTTTCCCTCAAAACCTTTTTTATTCTTTTAGCGAATTGCTTCTCATTGTAATGCCCGAAAAATAGTCCTCATTAACTGTCTGACCTTCTGGCAAAAAATGCATGGTGTACAATGCCGTTGTAATCCATAAAAACCGCGAGCATCATTTTTTTTCACTGAAAACGACGTCAGTCGACATCTTGGTTCATTTGGAACGCTCCACTCACTCGAAAGTCTCGATTGCATGCCGTACTCATAAACCCATGTCTCCTCTCCAGTAATGATGCTATTGAGTTTGAAGAATATTGGATTGGACTCAGCCTTGGAAATCATGTGCTCGTATTTGGCGATATCAACGCGATCCCTTTTATGCATCGAATTTGCAAACTCAAATCATTAACTACAACGTCCTGCATGGATCCATAAGCAAAGTCCAAGCCTTCTGCCAACTCTCTAATGGTTAATTTTCGGTTTTCGGAAAAGTTGATCAATACTTTCTTTACTTTATTGGGGTTTTCATGAGTTTCTCTCTACGTTCGTTATCCTCGATGGACTCTCATACTAGATGTCTTCTGAAATCTTCATGCCACTCATAAGCGGCTATTTTTTTTAGAGCATCATTATCCAATATCAACAAACTTCGGTTGAGTCCTTGGAAATTTCGATTAAAATATTGTAAATAAAATCAGCCGAAATCAATTTTTCGAATGCCCGCTCCCTATATCTGATGGAACTTTTCGACACTATCCAATATTTAATTTATTTACCTTAAAATTGGATTTATTTAATTGCCTATTCGCTTCTAGTTCTATAAGTAGTGCCACATAAAGCACGGTCCTCGCACTTTTCCAAATTTACCTACTTTCTCCCTTTCTAAAAACCAAAAAACAAAAAACATCTTATTCCTCAAACCCGAAAACTCATCCTTTCCATCCTTACACCCACACAATAGTCAGCTCATAATTTACATTGTGACACACACCAAATTTAGCGAAATCCTCAAGCATCTGTGCGATCCTTCTGACAGGAAAATTTGAAACACAGATGGCGCTTCAAGCAGTAAAAAGCGTTGTTCCTAAGCAACGACAGGTGGGCATTTCCACCGCTTAGGAGTGGTAGCGGCAGAAATCAAATAGATTAACGAAACCAACGCAAGACAAGTCTTGACGAGGCCCTATGCTCCCGAGAAGGGTCAACAAGGAAACAAATAACATTCGTATATTTTCGCTAAGAACCCACGTAATTCTTCATTCAATGGCCATATCTAACGAGGACTACTAAACAGCTTTCCAGCTGACATTTTGTTTTTTTTTTGCAATAAATTCAAATCGCATTGGGCGTAGTGAGATTCAAAATGATGACACCTTTGTTTTTGAGGCATAAACTAAATTATTTCCGCAGTTATGTGAGCTGAGATCTTCGTGCAACTTTCAATGCAATCAAAACAAGCCTAAAAAGCTTTTAGAAACACCTTTTTGATATCATAACGCAAATACTCGTACCAATTTTTTTAAAGCTTCGGTTTAGCGATTTTCAATACTCTCATCACCCCTTCACACCCCTGGCTGGCGTCTCCAATATTCCTGGGTTATTCCAACTGTACCAGCTTGTTGGACATCGTGTTAAAAAACATGTTTGCAATTAAGTGATATCCTGCAGTGCAAACATTGTTATTGGACATTCCACTTTTTGGCGCCCTCGACCCTCCCCGGTTCGTGTGGCTTTCTTGGCCTATATGTATGTGCCTGTTATAAACAAACAAACCCTACATAGGCCTGCACTCCTACAGAGCCAAGGTGTCTATAGCAATGGATTTGTCTCCTTGACTTCTGCGTTCTTGTTTTTTGCTATTCCTTTTTGTGGACACTTTCTGGTCTCTCGGCCGCACATTGCGTGTACGGCATTCAATGCCGACTGTGACTGAGGCAATGAACAAACGTTGTATGCAAAACACTCTGCTAACAAGATAACTTACATGTACATACATACATACATAAACACATAAATATGTTTGTAGTTGTGTATGTGGTGCAGCACATCTCACCTGGCGTTAACACAAAGGTTGCACGTAAATGACCCAAGTTATCATAAACATGTCAAAAGCTGTAAATTAAGTGCGCAGCATGCCACCAAAATCAACAACAATAGCACCAGCCACAGTCAAATTGTGGCGGAGTATTGTGTATGAGGTCATTAGAAATATGTATGCCGATGACTGCTATACTCGGGCTTAATGCTGTTAAATGCACTTTTTCATATATAAATTTGAGTTATGCGGTGCTTGCGCCTAAAACTCTGCTTATTGTGTTGAGCGCTGGAGTAAACTTTTTCATAGAACTAAAACAAATTTCGCACTGATTAAAATACTTTTTCAAAACACAACAGTTTCGGAAACGCCACGAGTGGTTAATCTGTTAGCGGCATTCACACAGACATACGAGTACATATATGTGTGCATTAGGGTGATCGGGCGAAGCAAAAATCCTACAAATTACATTGGCGCGCTTTCCACATCCCGTATAGAACCGGATGTCGTAACAATACTGTGTATCATCTTCCAAGTGAAAATCGGAATATTTAACTGTAGAATCGGGATTGAACGGTAAGCGCTCGACTATCTTTCGAATCTTTTAGAGGCAAAGTAGGCCCATTAGATTAGGTATACGTGACTGTCTTCATTTGAGATTTTGGCTATGCTCGTGTGAATGGTCAATGAAGTGTTGGGAGCTTAGGTTGTGGTGTTCTTTTGAGGTTTTTTCCACGGAGGAATCATCGAAAGCCTAACCCAAAACAGGAACTTAAACTCCTACCGTCAAAGTAACGATTCCCCCTTTCTACACTAGACGTCAGTTACTGTCATGATGCAATACGTCAAAATTAGCATCTACTTGTTACCACGCACTGTGGAAATAACTTCTGGTGAGAGCCAACCTTTCTGATCTGTAAACTCCCACGCTGCCAATGTCCCCCTTTTCCGTTTCATCGAAAATTTGGTTTCTACATTTTCACCTCCGCGTTGGTTCGCTGGTGTATGCATTTCCTTGCCGTTCACGTCTTCGTCTTGCCTGCTCGCCCTGCCGTTTCGGCAGCCACGTACCACTTCGTTCCATGCGTCGTAACTCTTCGTCATCAGTGGTACTAAATTATCGGAGTGATGCTGCAGCCGAGGCTATCTTCAAGTTTAACCCTCAGACTTCTGAAGCGGGGACGCACGAAAAGAATGTGTTTCGCACCCTTGTTAACTACTGGTTTGCGCCGCCCGAAGTATGAAATATCTTTGTGTAAAAAGCGAAAAAGGTATGGTTTAAAACAGCTAAAACCACGTAGGGATAGGGTGAGGTAGTAGTCTACTTCTCAAGAAAGAGGATGCCTCACAGACCAATTGGCCGAAGACAGTACTAGTTCAGAGCATTACACTTTTTTCTCACGAAGATTAAAGTTTTGATATTCTGGCAGAAAATGTAATTAGTTTATAGAAAATATCATATACTTACGATATATTTTTTTGTATATATATATTTGTTTTTGTTACTCATAGTTTTTATTTTCGATATGGATTAGGTAACTTGAAGTGAATTCATATTCAGAAAAAACGAAAATAATTAATCTCAGTGGTTGTTAGCTGTCATAGCTGAAATAGATAGCTTCCAACCAGTGAGGCTCGACGTAGAAGACGACCTATTACAATATTGAAAACAAAAAAGATATCTCTTTCCAAATTTGCGTAAATTTGCTCAAATTATCCATGCAGTACCAGCTGCAAAGGTTTCTGTTGAAAGACCATTTTTTGCTTTGCGATTTTTGTTGACAAAAAGTATAACTGGACCTATGAAACCTCCCCCCAAAACATTACTTGTTAAATTAAATACTATATAACCGTCTAGGAATTATTCACTACTGATGTCTAGGCGTCACTTTTGGAAGGTTCTCTACTTATACAGAATAGAGTTTTCTAAGATGAAATATACTCTGAAAGTTTCCGTTGCACAGGCGATGAGCAGAAAGCCAGTGTTAAGCTGTTTTGGGTGAGATCAGGTATTTTAGTTATTTGTTAATTTCTTTTTAGCAAAGACATTTCTAGCAAAAAAATATTTCTTTGGTCGAATTTTACTTGCTCATGCACAATAGCGGCAAAGGAATACAAACATAAGACTTTTCATTTCGGTCACAGGTCATGCATAGATCATCAAGATCAGCATACTACGCAGCGTCAAATATAAATAATGCAACAAAAAAATGTTAGCAATAACAATAAAATAATAAAAGATTGTACTAACAAAAACGAAGTATGTTAACAACCACAACGGCGTACGGTAATTAACAAGTTTTATTGGTGCAGCTGCCTTCCATTTCCATGCGTGTGTGTGTGAATGTGCGGCAAAGGAGAGGATTAAAGTGGTGATAAAAACACGCCGTAAGCAACGGCAAGACAATGTTAAGAAGCAGAAAAGGAAGAAGAAGGCGATCTGAGACGGTGTTAAGGCAGATACGGCAAATTAATTAATTTATAAGGATTATAAAAGTTTTTATTGGACACAAAGTAAAAGTGTAAGAAAAGGAAATTTTAAGTAAATCCAAAGGTATGAAATTATTATTGCTAAGAGTAGTCAGTTATAAAATGCACAAAAGTATGGAAGGGAAAACAGCAGAAAACAAAATAAGCTAAACAAGGTAATAAAAGTGAGATAAATGCGCCTGTCGTCTGCTTAGGGATGTGCCGATTTATCGGAAAGTGAAATATTTTTTGTGTATCGAAATTTTGTTATCGATTTATACATAAAGATATACATTATTAGAAAATCAAACATTTTTGATATACCGAAATAGGCCGCAATTTTGTTATCGATTCATGAAAAAAAATTGTTTTTCAGAAAGTGAAAAATGTTTGATATATCAAAGTTGGTCGACATTTTTTTTGTTGATCCACACACAAAAACAGTATTTATAAGAAAATGAAAATTGTTTGGTATATCGAAAGCGGTCGAAATTTTTTGTCGATTCATGCCCAAAAAAATTCTTTCCATAAAGTGAAAAATTTATGGTATATCGAAAGTTGTCTAAATTTTGTTATCGATTCATGCACAAACAAATTATTGAAAGATAAAAATTTATGGCTTACTGGTATTGGTCGACATTTCGTTATGGATTCACAAAAGTTTACTTATTAGGATGTATCAGGTCAGTCCAAAGTTCGTGCGTATTTTACCCATAATTTCACTTTTGTACGATTTTTGCATACAAAAAATTATTCGCGGAATATAACGGAACTATTTATATTTTTTTTATATATTGTGCATTCAACAAGTGATTTTAATCGCGGATAGAAGCACGTGTTGTTAAAAAATTAAATGGAATCTTCGAACGCGTATAAGAGGCATATTTTGTATTTTTTTATAAATGTGGTAAAAATGCAACAACTGCTGCTGCAGAAAAAAACACTGTTCACAGAGAAGATACCGTGAGTATAAGGACTGTGCAAAAGTGGTTTTCAAAATTCCGAAGTGGTAACTGCGACGTGGAGGATGCCCCGCGCGCTGATCGTCCTGTAGTCTTTAACTACGACGCCTTGCTCGAACTCGTGAAAGCTGAGCCAAATTTGACAGTCGATATGATAGCTCAGAGGTTAAATTCATCACATGGAACAGTTCGCAGGCACCTGGTTCAGTTGGGAAAGGTTTCAAAGCTGGGAATATGGCTTACGCATAGACTTTCCGTCGCCAACCTTCAGAAGGGAGTGAATATGTGTTCTCAGCTGCTGCAACGGCTTGAAAATGAAAGTTTTTTGAACCGTTACTGGTTACGATAATCCTGTTCGCAAACGCCAATGGTTAGATAAAGATGAAACACCAGAACCGACCCCTAGAGATGGCCTTCACCCCAAGAAGATCCTCCTGTCTAGTTGGTGGGATATGACCGGTATTGTTTATTATGAAATTCTGGAACCAAACCAGACTATAACTGCTGATTATTATTCTCATCAGCTATCAAACCTGAATGAGGCACTTAAAAAAAATCGACCGTCTTTAGTGAATAGACGCAAAGTTTTGTTTCACCACAACAACGCAAGACCTCATACCGCAAGGCAAACATTAGGCAAGTTGAACGAGCTCGGATGGGAGCTAATGCCGCATCCACCATACTCTCCGGATATTGCACCTTGTGATTATCACCTTTTCCGTGGACTTCAATCCTATATGAGTAACAAGAACTACTCCTCAAAAGAAGCTATAAAAAGGGATATCGAAGCGTATTTTGGATCCAAGGACAAAAATTGTTTGGGAAGACATTGTAAATAATGAAGGAAAATATATTATTGATTAATAAATACTTTAAACATCTTTTTTATTAATTTTAAAACCACCTTTAAAAACGCACGAACTTATGGACTGACCTGATAGAAAACCTTTGGTGTATCGAGAGTAACAAATTTTTGCAAAATCGAAATTGGTCGAAGTTTTATTATCGACGTAAGCACAAAAAAAATAAACAACAATTTTAAAAAATAAAAATAAAACAATTTTTGGAAGGTACATCGAAATTAGTCAAAATTTCGATATCGATTTATGCACACAAAAAATGTAATAGTTCCACGACAGTTCAATAAAACAGATACAAAGCAACGATTTTTAAATAAAAGATTCAAAATTTCCGATTTTGTGATAAATCGATATCCTGAAAAAATCGATAAATTATTCGCGACCTTGTTATTCGACGTAAAAATGTTTGGTATGTCGTAATTGGTCAAAGTTTTGTTAACGATTAATGACCAAAAAATTTATTTATCAGAAAATTAATAATTTTTAATATATCAAAAATGGTCAAAATTTGTTATCGATTCATACACATAGAAATTGAATAGTTCCACGAGTGTTCTATAAAAAAGATACAAAAGTAAGGATTTTTAAATGAGAGATTGAAAATTCTCAATTTTGTAAGACAAATCGATATACTGAAAAAATCGATAAGTTATTCTCGACTCTTGTTATTCAACGTATTTTCGTAAAATGCAAGCTCAAATGTACAAATGTTGTTCGAAGCAGGTATTGTATTTATGGCTATACATGGGTCCTTGCGTTTTGGTGCGTGTCGTGTTCGTCTTTTTATTTTCTGTTTGCAAGTGTTAGTGGTTTATACCACTGTAAACGTATGAAATGTGTGAAATGCTTCTATAATTATAAACGAAATGTGTAGAAGAAGCGGCAAATAGTTGCAAATGGAATGTGTTAGCTGCTTGCCACATTTCCACACGCACCTTTGAATTATTCAAACGCAATAAAAAGGCATAAATTGTGGAAATCACATGCTAATACCTGGTATCAGTAACATTTTATAAATACAAAAACAAAAATAACAACAGATCACGTCATAAAGGAAAACGTCTATGTACATAACAGCTAACAACAACTGCGTTGACATAAAGGCAACAAAAGTGCAAAGCTTCCAGCAAAAGAGGAAATTCCATTGCATGTTAATTTGCTGCTGAAATAAGCACAAATAAAAAGGAAAATATTATTTTTATACATGCCTATGTATCAGTGGCATAAGCAGCTATGTCCTTGTGCGCACCCTTTTAGTGGCACCAACAACAAAAACACACGAAAATATTGCATGTTTGCCGGCAGTAGCGTTGGCGGGGTGTCAGCAGTGACGGTGGCACGTAAATGTCCATAACTCATAAAGGCCACCAATGCAACTCACATAACCACATTTCCACATACTTACTTGTGCCAATGTGCCAGCTCTGCCTACGCTCAGTCACTCATTCACGCGCTGGCTTGCTGGTAAGCCACTTCACATTTCGTCTATTTAAGCTTTATGACAACTGCAACAACAACAACGAGCATGTATTTAAGTCGTGCTTATCTGCTGAAAATCTCCAAAGCGCAAGTAGCTTGACTTGCTAGCCCCGCGTCACACAACCACATACACACATCCTCCAGCGGAAGCGGCAGCGGCAGCGGCAGCAATGCAACGCAACGCGATTAATTATTTCAGCATTTGGAGTTGTAATTTTGTTGTCGGCTGCTTTATAAGCTACAAACATGCGAAAGTAGTGGATTAAATACAAATAAAAAAAACGCTTGGAATAGGTGGCCATTAATGCTTGAGGTGGCTATGAAGGTTTTTGCACATGGAAAATATTTGTCAAAGAAACAAAAAAAACTATTTTAAAAATATATAAAAAAATTAAAAGAAATATGATAATTTTTTATTTTTTTTTCATTTTATAGCTTCACAAACCGTGTCTTAAGTAGCAGCGGAGGGTCACTTGCATTGCATCGTTGCTCACTTAGAGCACACGCGCAATCTTCTGAGGCACGATGCAACTTTTAAAAATACTTTTTTATTTATAAGTATATTACAGAGTTCGTACTCTCTGTCGTCCAAGTGATCCTCTGATCTGATGTTAGCACACTGGGAATCTAAGCGTGCAAGGTTTCAGTTCCCTGAGGGGCTGACAAGAATCACTTTTTGGCAAGAATGATTCTGACTTGCCCACAAATTTTAGTTTTTTTCACCCTGTATACCACTATTCAATTCCTATATAGAATCGCGCGCTGATTCCGAAATTATTTGTCCGTTAAGGATGGATTTTTTCTAATTTTTTCATAAAAAGAAATTTTCTCAGAATCTATTAGGCCTATCGAAAAGTTTTATATACACTGTTTATGGCGAATATTATCTTTCATTTGCTATAATTTGCACTGAGTCTGTCTAGTAGAAATTGTATTGTATGGGCTTATATTTATAAAACGAAATATATTCAATAAAATCTATAGTTACCAACATTAGCAATAATGGCTTCTCATCTTCAAGTTATACTTTGTGTCAATTTCTGCGCACATTGCGGAAGTAATCGCCTCCAAATCAGCCGAATTTGCCTTGATAACTGTTTGAGCGATCGTATTTTCCTTTGAGTTTTTGCTTGACTATTACCCAAAAGTTTTTAATAAGAATGACATCAGGCGACTGTGAAGACCAATCCAACATTTCAATCCCATTTTGCTGTTTCCACTCTGCACACCTTGGCTAATTCTTCCAAGTAATGGTAGGAATGCTTTTCGGTAAATTTATTCATCGAAACTGTATTCAAACAAACGGCCAAATTCTCTTTCGGAGAAGCAGCCTCAAGCATGAACCTTAATTGGATGTTCAATGGTTCGTTGAAATTGTTAATTGTCGGTAGTACACCAAGAACGACATACATATGCAACTAAGGAAGATTCATTGCGTTCTGAATTCGCCTTAGTCCATGCAAGTATTTTCTCAATGAGCTCCGGAGTTGTAGGTCTTCTGCACGTAAACGTCCTCAACCAAGGCTTTGGATACATTAGCACTATGTACATATATAATATATATATGTCGGAGTCGGCTTGAAACTGTAGGTCCCTCCATTTATGGAGCAACATCAAGACGCACGCCACAAATAGGAGGAGGAGCTCGGCGAAATACCCAAAAAGGGTGTACGCGTCAATTATATATAATATATATATGGCAGATATTTTTTCTGAGCAGCTGTTTTCATGGCAGAAATACACTCGGAGGCTTGGAATTGCCTGCCGAGCGGCGGCCGCTATTAGAAATTTTTTTTTCATTTTTGTCTTTCACCGAGATTCGAACGTATGTTTTCTCTGGATTCCGAATGGTAGTCACACACCAACCCATTCGGCTACGGCGGCCATCGCACTATATTTGTTTAAAACTGTTCAACTTCACGCAGCAATAAGTTCAATTTTGTCACAAGAAAACCACGATCTTCTGATCCGGCTGAGATGTATTTTTTTTTCTTTTTGAAATGAAACTTCTTAGGCGTCGATGGACGAGCGAGAATGCAGAGTAAAATTTCAAGGCAATGCAACGTTTTGGACATTTTCGTTCCGCGAGAGAGAAAAAAGATATAACGTAGAGGAAAATAAAGAGAGATACACTTAGATACACTTTAGGCTATTTTTCCTGAGTTTTTCCTTCTGGTTGCTAATTTCTAGTGATATATAACACTGCCTACTTTTTCGCGCTTGTTTGTTGGTGCAAACTTGTGGTGCCTACTTTTTGGCGTTATATTTCCTTGGTGCTTACTGTTTGGGGCGTTTTTTGTTCCCAATTTTTTAGGCGTTTTTTTTTTGGTGCCTACTTTTTGGTGCTACTTATTTTCGTTTCCTGGCTAGTGCTTGTGCGTACTACTTTATAAGGTAGCACTTTATAAAGTGCTATCCATTCTGGCGTCGGATTTATTGGTATTGCCTTGCGGTAATTTGTGCCGTTGCTGCGGTCCTGGAATCGCTGCGTTTGTGCGGTTAATAAACGCTCGGAGTAGTGTGCGTTGTTGCCACGGTTTGTATTCGGCGTTTACCTACATCGATCGAATCTTCTCCGTTTTTTGTAAATTTTGACTATTTGTATTCTCTGAAAATGCTGTGAATTTATTTAGATATATATTTCCCTCTCTCTCTCTCTCTTTCTCTCTCTCTCTCATTCTCTCTCGGGTCTCTCCCCCTTTCTTTGTCTGCCTTGAAAGATTCACTTCGGTTTTTCATTGCACCCATTTACTTATGAAACACTCCGACTTCTTCAAGTATTTGGCTGCAAATGCACGTGGCATTTTTGTTTTTTGGGTATATATAAACATTGGAAAACATTGCTTCAAGTCATAAGCCTTCTAAATTTCTCACAAAATTAACAAATTGCACAACGCCTATTGCGGAAAAGATACGCCAATTAGCAGCACTTAATTTCTTTTATAATAGAAATCTAAGTTTGAATTTTGCCGGACAGGGGGTTAGGGATAGTCAGAACTTACAAAACATTGGATTTTTGCATTTTCTGAAAGTATAATAGCTTAAAAATATTGTTTGAAAATTTGAAGGGAATCCGACAAATACTTTTCGAGTTATTTAACAATTAACTAAGGCTGCTCGGGCGCTGTAAAATCAAGCAATTGACTAGCAAAACAAAGATTGAAAATCAACATTTTTTCGGACCTCTGACTACCCCTAACGATTCCTTATGATTTAACCTTTATTTTGAAAAAAAAAAATTTATGGTGTCTATAATAGTTCTCGAGATATTGCGATTTTAGTGGAAGCGCGCACCGTGAAGTTCGCGGTTACGCAGCGCGGGAGTAGAAAAACGCGCACAGACCTGCAGCAGTCTGCTCCAGTCACTTCATACAGGAACACATAACGCAGCGCGCATTGCACACCTGTTACCTAAACCGTGCGTGCGCGCTTCCACTAAAATCGCAATATCTCGAGAACTATTATAGATACCATAAAATTTTTTTTTTCAAAATAAAGGTTAAATCATAAGGAATCGTTACGTGTATAACAGAAAATCTAAGAAACTGGCCAAATCAACTAAAAATTGATTCAAAAAATTTTTTTTACTTTTTTTTGGTCAAAATTTCGAAATTTTTTTTTTAACATAATACTAATTTAAACTACTTATTTGTTTCTATATTGTCTGTAAATTGCATTGAAATCCATCCAACGGTTCAAGAAATATTGATTTTTGAAAAAAACGCGGTCCCGATTTTCAACATGGCGTAGATGACTCAATTTTGAAAATTTTTCAAAATCCTTTTAGGCTCGAATGTATCTTACCTAGAACTAATATTTCCCAAAGTTTCAAAGAAATCGAAAGACCACTTGCAAATCTCATATTTTCTGACGGAGTCTTACCCATAAGAAAATGTTTTTTTTCTAATAGAGGTCGTCCCTCAGCAGACAATGGCAAACCTCCGAGGATATTTCTGCCATGAAAAGCAGCTCATAAAAAATATCTGCCATTCTGAGATGACATTAAACTGTAGGCTGCTCCGTTTGAGAAAAATATTTAGACGGGCACCACAAATAGGAAGAGGAACTCGGTCAAATACCCGACAAGCGCCAATTATTATTTTTATATACTTAGAGCATTACAAAATTAAGGCTGGGGCAGACAGCAAACTTATTTCATGCGGCTTAAATCGACTTTAAAATCCGTGAAATGGTGCTACAAATTGATAGTTTCAAATGTAGTGAATATTTAAACATTAATGATTTGATATAATTTTGGTGCCGGAGGAGTTACGAAATATTTCAAATTTAAAGAATTCTCAGAAAAATTTTAAGTATGCAGCTTTATTAATGATAAATCACAAGTCTGAAGTGACTTAAAAATCGCGTTAATTTTTGACAATTTTTTTTCAGACCGTGATGGGTGAAGAAAGTTTCTTCCATATAAAACTTGTGACGATTAACAGATTAAAGTTTTCAAAATTTTATCAAAATTTGTTGAATTTTTTTTTTTAATTTTTACAAAGTGTTAAACAGTTTTTATAAAAAATGCCAAAAATTAAATTAGAATTAAATAAAAAGCAAAAAAGAGGAATGCTCATACCTCACGCGGACGAGGAATACCCGAAAGTTCTTGACGCAGATCTTTCCGATCCGAATTCCAAGCAATTGACGGCGCTCTATCATAGAACCAGCTGAAGACTTTAGCGAGAAATCGGCAACAATGGAAATCTTTTATTACAGCACTCTGTGCCCTCGATAAGGCGTAAACCCGATAAATAATAATAATGAGAAACACAAAATTGCTTACACTTGTCGATAAGTCCCTGGGCTGCAGTTATTCAACGCACTTTTTGTGCTGCAGAATATTCAACATAAAAAATTTTAACTATAATGCGCAGTTTTTTCAAAGCACTCATTTCAATAGTCGTTTCATAAGTTAATTAACTTGGCGGCTTTGCTTTCAGCCACTTATCAGCATAAAAATTATATAAAGTCGTGTTCGGTTTTTACAAGAAAACTTCCCCGATACCTTTGTTGCTCATAAATGTGCTCGTAAATGCTTCTCGCAAACATTTTCACTTTTCCTTTTTAATTGAAATAATGCATTTAATAACTGACGGCGCTGACGATGTCGCTAGCCCGATGCAACCCTTTGCGTGATGCACCAACCAACAAAGCCGAAAACCTTAAACAGCTTTCGAGTTGATTATCCTTTGGTTCTACACCAACCAGCTCACTTACACACACAAACACACTCGTGCATGCATTGCATACACCCATGAATACCAAAAGTCATAGAGCAGTAGCAATGCGCCTCTTCGTTCAAACGTCGGTCCCCAGTTGCTGCTCCCTCCTCATGCGTTGCACGCCTGGCGCAAATGGCCGCGTTGGCACCTCTGTTGTGACGGCGCGTGTTGCCAGCGCCTATTCGCGCCAGAAATATGATCAATTTTCATGTTTATTGCGCACGATTCTTGGTCTCAAAGTTAAATGCGCCGACCTGTAATTTGGCAACGAAATTCCGCGCTGCAATGCGGCTGGCTGAATGCGAAGCGCGTAATTCGCTCACATTACCTACCACCAGCGGCAACAACAACAGCAGCAGCACCACCAGCAATGAAAATGACAGCAGCAGCAACACGCTTGGACTTAATTCGCCCAAAGTGCTGGCCATAAAATAAAAAGGTGAGCAAAAAAATACAAAAAAGGTGGCGAAGAATACGACAATCGAATGGGTTATACGAAAACGGAGGTGAAGAAAATGAAATTTAAACATGTTAAGTGGAATGTTGGGAAGGAGCAGGAGTGAAGCAGGAGGAGGGCAGAAGGCTGCGTATAATGAGTGCATTTAAAATTAAACTTATTACTTCGTGCGTGAGTGAAATACTCACGTGAATATGTGAGCTCACATACGACTATGCAGATGGCGCTGTGTGCGCTAAATAGAACTTAGGAATTTTTGGTAATGGAAATTGAGAATTTCGAAGCAACTGAACCCCTTAAAATTAAAAAAATGTTGTAAATATACAGGCCTTTTGTAAAATTTATGAAAATTAAGCACCCGAATTCAGTTTTGATAGCATCTTTTATTTACCATCTTTTGCAAAAACAATTTCAAGCTCAAGAATGTATCCTATATGGCATACCATATTTCGTATATAGGCCCACACCTTCAATCAAAGCCGACCATTGAATTTCATGGTCGCTCTTCTGCAATAAAGCGTTTAAGCAACATTTTACAGCGTCGAGACGGTTTTATACGCCCATTCAGTCAACATCGTGCAGGTGGACTTGTTGTTAAGTAGCCTCAGGCCCACCGCCATGCAACAAATTAAGTAGCTTGCCATGCAATGCGACTCATCACAACTCAACTGAGCTCAATGCATTTGACAGCGAGGACATATGTTGCCTGCAACAAGCCAACTCAATTCAGCACACAAATGATACTTAATTTGCCAAGACGCTCGGCTCTGGAATTTTTTCACGCAACTCAACTACCTCTTAATTTCCAATATTTTATACACACAGATACACAGATGAAGGCATGACTACAGCTTGTAAGCAAATAGTCTCTTGGGCTACTCAATTACGCAGCTGACCTATTGTGCTTAACTTTAATCTCCATTTGGACATGCAACAGCAGCAGGGGTAGTAAATAAAAATCCTGGCATCGGTCACAGCAACTGTTGCAAATGTTAAGAAAGGCTTGACTTGTAATTGGCGCAGCCTGTCAATGAGAGAATAAGTTCAGCTTTGAAATGGAAACTCTTTCAATGTTCTATTCAATCGGTCAATCCTGGTTCGCCTAAACCAGCCGTAGGCTTGTCAAATATTGTCGGTGCTCGATGTACATAAACATGAATGCAAGGACCGTATTATTATTATTTATTAGATATATCAAAAATGTAGTTCCGGCAAAAAGCTTATATCAAATAGAGGTGGTCGAACTCTCGATGTCAAATTTTCGTTACGCTCCTTGGCTCACATCTTTTATCGCGCAAAGACGCACACATTCTTTGGCTACAACCAGGTAAAGATCCGAATCAATGTTAACCCTTCCACATGAACGTACACCAAGCATTCTCGAAAAATATTATAATGCGATCTATTTGATTTTTCGTTTTTAATTTGCGAACACCTTAGAGACTTTATGGATATTTCGACGCTGGTACCTGCTACTACTTACTTCTATGTTGCGAGCAGCGGTGAAATCGATTAACTTCTCTGAGTTACCGGAGTTTTTCTTTTCGAGGCTAAATTTCCAACTATCGGACCAAATATGCCTTGTTTGTTCACCTTAAAGCTAAACTTGCCGAGCAGAACTTGATTATCCTGGCGGTAGCAGCGTTTGTAAGCCAGCTGTTCGTGGAAGAGCTCATTGTCCTTCTCTTCCGGCAGGGCATGCGCACAAATTACAGGAACGATTTTAAATATTGCTTTGATGCAAATTTTAGCAATTAAGCAGCAGTCGATTTTTTCGTTCATAAACACAAATCATCACACTATCCTTAGGTGTTGGGTACATCTGAAAAGACAGACAGTGGAGCGATGTTACTCCGCCAGAAAGTGATCTAAACATTGTGCAAGGAATAAAGATTCGTGCCGAGGGTATTCAATAGTGTAACTGTTCATGCAGAAGCAATTGGCTTCATCTGAGAAAGAAGAGACAGAGATGAACTCCTCCAAAATCACTAAGGCTGTTAAAGCATCAATTAAGTCTAAGAACATTTTCTCTTCATTGCTTTTTCAATTAAATTTATTAATTATTTATCATTTATTAGTTCACACGACTGTTTAATAACGTTTATTTTCTAAGATGGGCAATGCGTTCTGTATATACTGTTTTTCATAGAACTGCTTTTAAGAACCTTCTGGTATATATTTAGTTCTTAAGGCTTTTATGTATTTAAAATGAACGAAACTTTTGCCTCCAGTCAAGTCCATGAGGTCAATGGCTTTCATAGACTGCTTCAGAAGTCCTTTACCTCCAAAAAAATCGTAGGAAATCTTACTTAGCATTTTCTCAGTAATACTAACGTATAGGTTAGGTTAGGCTAGCAGCCTTGTCTAAGACAAGACCCTTGGTGCCCCTTAGTCCCATTGTGATACCTACAATTCATTTCTATTCTAAGCTTCTTTGAAGTGCAGAATATTCACCGACTCAATTTCTTCAACATCTCCTCAATTCCTGCAAAAGTCATTGTGAGGTACGCGCATTCTACTGGATAGGGTGCCAATAGTGCAGTGACGGGTTATAACACCTGTGAGGATGCTTGTAGTTGACTTGTGCAATCCAAGCAGTCATTTTGTCCTTTTAAGATTCAGTTTTGGTTAGAACGCTTTGCAGACCCTGCAGTAGTCAGAGATCATCTTCTACAGGTTTCCGCAATTACGCTCACGTCAATCGCAGTGTAGAGTTTGTTTAGGAGAATGATTATGTCCTCTACGAGTCGCTGAAGGCTAAACTCAGAGTATTCCCTTGCTCACGCGTTCGCTTTTTCATTATCTTTACGCTTGTTGGATGAGCGAGAGCGATTTTCTGTATTCTTTAACTCATTCTGAGTTGATGTGCGCTGAGCCCAGTGCTTTGATCGCTGCTTGACTATCAACAAAAATGGTAAGGTTTGCAGAAGATAAGTTCATCAGTCTTATCGCCTTTGCTGCTTTGCCTATAGTATTATAATATTTTCTCAGATCTATCTTCGGAACCAAACAGTCTATTTTCGATGTGTCTTGCAAGTGTTCCACAGACAGTAGAACTGATGCATGCCGCTTTCTCTTTAACATTTATATTAATGGGTGGAATATGCAGGATCACTTACAGCGCCGCCTGAGGCATCAATGGCAGCGCACCTGTTTTTCCTAAGCAAGATAATCGTTGGACTTTTATGAGATTCATACTAGCATTTAAGTTTTAAAGAAATTACCGAGCCTGGTTGCAGTTTGCGATATGCAAATATATTTTGGAAGCTCTATGGTACTTCTTGTGTTGGAAGCTCACACTGTGGTGCAGACTTCTATCAGAGGTCCTAAAAAAGATTTTGAATTTTTTCCACACTCTTTCTCAAATTCAGAAGCGTGTCTGCTGTAGGTAGATTTTTAATTAATTTTATATTTTAATATATTTCTTGAGTCAATTAAGGGTAAAATGGGCATTGAGGCATTGTTTAGTTGACATTGAGGCTTGTAGCTATTTAGTTACAATTATGAACCTGAAGGATACGGCTTTCTTATTGACTTTTTCATAAGCGAGTAGAATAACTTCTTCAATATTTTAATTAATGCGATCTTAGAAGTTTCTCGCTTAAGTCTTTTGTTTCGCTACAAATTCGAAGTGAGCTGCAATCACTTAAGAAGAACGGGAAGAGGCCTTTGTTAGATATTTTCAATTTTCAAATAAATCACTTCGGAGATTTCTGAAATTTTCAAATTTTATATTTTTTGTTCCTGTGTTTTTTTTTTTTTTTTGGTTTGTTTTCCTTTTTTTTTTTGTTCATAATTTCAAACAACTATTGAGCAAGCGACCAGTTATGGTAAACGGGTTATCTTATTGTGAAAATGTGAATTTTTACAACATAAATTATAGGATTTTCTACATTAATTTCATTAAAATAAAATTTTTATCACTGCACTGCTTTAAATGCCTGTCAATAAAAATATTCTTCTATGATTTTTCACCTTTTTTAATTTATCTTGCAGTGCGCGCTTGCCTTACTAACGATGACAAATCCACATACATACTTACACACTTGCTTATGGGAATAGTGGGAATAGTGCCTGCAGCAATCCACGGCAAACTTTTTATTATGTGGCATCCACAAATCATTTCATTGTCTGCCAGCCTCACTGCCGGCAAGGTGTCACATTTTATTGCGCGCTCTACAATAACCACTGGCACAAATACCTACATACTTACATGCGGGTCTACGAGTATATGCGCCGCATATGTGGATGAATTATACGCACATAAAACACATCCAGATATCCACATATCCCCACTTGATTGATCACGCTGACTATCGGACATAATTTGGAAATTTTTGAGGTCTACGAAATACCTTTGGCAGTCTGCGCTTTGGGCGATTGTAAACGAATGTTGAAATACCAGATGATGTGCACAATAAAACATGAAGATTTTTACTGTTGCTACAAAAATGACTTTTATTATTTATAGCATAAAAGGCAGCAACAAAAATTGTATAATAAAGCGTAAAATATATGAATTTTTAAAGAAAGGACAACTTGTTGCAGTCGTGTACGTTTTCATGTGACGTTGCTTTGATGAGTTTGCCTTCGCTTTGGGGCATTTTTTTTTTTTACGTTAACGTTTTCTTTCAGTTTTTATTATCGCCCACCGATCATTTCAGCGATCGCCTCTCACTCGACACCGCTTATGTATGGCATTCAACTGGCAACTGGCTGCATTGATTGATGATTAATCATAATTTTCGAACCGATCAACAGTTTTGTACTCATAAGCTTAAGATTTTTATGTTCAGCGACACGAATATTTTCACACCTTGCAAACAAAGCAGTCACGGATTTAGGACTTTTTCCAATGCGATCGACGTCGATCGTGGGGGGCTACCAATACGCCAATGCTCGCATACTCCTATTCGTGGATAACAATGGGTTTGAGTGTTTTTCTTGTTTTCTTTTTTTTGTTTTTTTTTTGGCTCAGCGTATGCACACAAAAATGGCTAATAACAATTTTCTAACGAATTATGACTTATCACATCTGAGCCGGACTCGATGGTCGATCGATCGATCACTCGTTGATTATGCGATGACTCATAGTATAAATAGTTTGTACCGCAAATAGTTGGTAATTGACAATTTATAAGAGAAATTAAGAAGTTGCAAATGGGTAAGTATGTATGTACATATGTATGTTGCATACCCCTTGCACGAGTTATTATGCCCCAAATAAGTCTATGTCGCACATCAAACAGCTCAAAGCAACCAGTGCCGTTTTTATTTACTAAATCCATTAACGATTCATCACTCTACCTTTGCGTGCAACAGCTCCCATTTTTAGGCAAACCTATTCATGCGTGTGTGTGTGTATGTATTCTTCTTAAATGCATGCATTCCTTCTCATCAACCACATTTCAGCAGTCAACAACAAATCAAATGAAAGCCTAGCACTTCTGTTACCGATTTTTAGCCTCGCCTTGGTTGGTGTTTAAAAACTTTTAGCTCTGCTCAAGCACTTGCATGATTTCTTATAAAATTTTTCGATCAGGTATTTCATGCAATTAAAAATGACTTTTCACTCTTTCTTTGCTTTTTTGAATTTTTTGTTGTTCTGTTGACACCCTCCACTGACAAGTTCATTAATAAATATTTTGTACATTTGACAATCCCGCCAACCGTAGCATTAATTCTCTGTGTTTCATTTTTTTTTTTTGTTTTTTTTTTTCTAGAAATCGTCCTAAAACTTGCCTACCCATTTGACTTGTCACGCAGACTTCTAGTTGCCACTCTGAACTTTTCAGGCACAGGCAGCCTGCTTACTCTCCTTGACCTCTCTTATTTCCAGCAAAGCTCCCACATGCCTGACTGTCATCTCGCATCGCGCTGACAAGTGATCTTGCTTATGATTTCTGACAGCCAACAACTGACATTTGTTTGTCGTTTGCTGGAAAACTCTTGAGTTCCTCACAGCTCGCCAAGTCGCCCCTGCTCATATTTACATATGCATGCGCTTATATTCTACATACTTGTATGTGTGTGTGTGCTAATTAATGATGTTTATTTGACTGTCTGCATCTCGTTTCGTTATTTCTATGAATTTGTTGATAGCGATCTTCTTAATGATTAGCTTATGAAAAATGCATAAACAATTAAGTGAAGTGTAGCTTTCTGAGTTTATGAGTTTCTTTTTTATTATTTATCTGAATAATAATAGCAATTCATATTTCCTATACCTACTTTTTATACTCGTAGATCACCACAAAGCCAAGCAAAGCAAGAGAATGAACATGAGCAAGAGAATGAACATAAATTTCTATGTAAATTTCAGGCGTTAGAGAAAAGTAATTGAAGTTACTTCGAGAAGTAACTACCCTGAGTAGTGAGCTGTATCTCCATTAATTATGTCGGGTGTTTTTTAGCTGCATGAGAACTATCGATATCGATAGCTATTTCCTCACCTTAGCGCGTGTATTTGACGAAGTAAATCGCATATAAAGCGTGTGTTCCATGCCCGCTTTTTTTCTATTTTTTTTCTTCCGAAGCTTCGCTAGCAGTTCTAGAGGTCTATTTTGCCCGGATGGTATATAGTTATATGGCTAACATCATCCTATTCTTCCTGAACGGCTCCTTACTGAAACGCTATTTATTATTTTTAAGAACCTTCATACTTCCTTTTTTTTGTTATGTAGCAACCTTTTGAACCACTGTACCCTTTCAAATCCGATAGCGACTGCAAAATAAATCCACGCAAATCTGGCTGTTCCTACTACAATGTAAGCCACACCATCGAAAGCATTATAGGCAAGATTAAACTTCTTTCCAATGGACCTGCAGGCAAGAAATATCGCTCACAGCGCGGAAATAAGGCTGAACTCATTGAGCGAATAGTCAAAAACAGGCTACGGTCACCGTAAAATCCTAGCTGGCATTTCAGAGCTTTCCAGACTGGGGGACTATGTACTCCCACCTACAACTGCCATTACAACATTCACGACTCTCCTACCTCAAGGGAAAAGTGGAAACAGGACTATGTAAAAAACGGCGAGCCCATCCATGTATACACAGATGGGCCAAAGCTCAAGAGCAGGGTGGGCGGATATGTATATTCCGAACATTTGCGGGTGTCCTTAAGTTATCGGCTTTACTTCTGCATTGTCTTTTGGGCTGCACTGGTGGCAATAATAAAAGCCGATATGACTGAGCCATTTCAACTAAAGATAACATAAATTCCTAGCCAATGCGACATTGAGGGCTGATGAGTACACAGGCAATGACACAAGGATGCCCTCACAGACTTGTAAGCTATTCTTTTGTTTTTGGGAAAATTGTTAGAGCAGAGAACGAAAGATGGCGTAATGAAACTAGCTGTAGAATCGCCTGATAATTGGAAGAGATGTTCTCACACCTCTTGTGCCATTGTCGTGCTCTTTCGCAAATTCACCATTTTTATGTTCTACCAAAAATGGTGAATTTACGATAGGAATTAAAAGAACTCAGTACTGCGGAAATCAGGGATCTTCTAAAATTTTTGAAAAGTACACACTTGTCTGCGAGGATCAGCTATATTTTGTTCAAAAATCATTCAATGGCATCTTGGGCCAAAAGACCAGATGGTACTTGGACTTCTACGGCGGAAGAAGCTCTAGGAGTTCTTTTAAATACTGATTTTCTGGGATAGAGGGATGTACTTTAGACCATTTAGGACACAGCGAAGTACCTAAGGCCAATTACTCTTCCGTCCCTCGTTTCAAAAACTTTTCGAACGGCTTTTAGACATACATATTAGAGGCTCGCTGAAGAGCTGTAGTATATCAACTACACATCACTTGCCTCAAAGGCAAATCTACGGATATAGCGCTTCACGAGGTAATCCGAGCAATAAAGGGGTATCTAGTAAATAAGCAGTATAAGTATACCATGGCAAATTTCTAGACATAGAAGGCACATTTAATAACGTTAGCACTGATGCTATCCAACGGGCGGTAATAGACTTAGACGTGAAAAATTGTATCAGCTATTGGATCATGTCTATGCTAGCAATCGGGATCATTAGAGCGAATATGGGTAATATCAACATAACTAAGAGGGTCCATAGGGGTACTCCACAGGGGGCAAGGGTATTATCTCCACTCCTTTGGTTATGTTTGATTAGCAAAATCTTAATAAAACTTAGTGGAGGTGGAGTAAAAGTGGTTGCGTAGGCTGATGATGTGGTAGTAATGGCATCCTCATCATGTTGGTCTCTTTGCGGCGGGGATGAGGCTGAGGAGTTGGTTTAACACCCATATCATGGAGGTTAACCCACCACGAACTAAGAGGGAAGCTCCCTATGGGTATTGGCTAGCCACCCATCCGCTAAACGGTGGCGGTGGCCCTTCAATCACCATGTGGAGGTTACCGCACCGACGATCCCACTGTTACTCCTTAGCCTGGTATCCTATAATTTCCCTCCCTTGCCCCCCCTAATCCAGGGTGTTACGCATCACCGTGCCCAATGGATGGTTTGCAGCCAGGGGTAACCGACTGTATTCTAACGGCGCCCTCCTGAAACTGGGTCACCTCAGGAGGTAGAATGACCTTGCCATCGTAGAGGAGACTGCCATGGTCGACGTTTCCCCTTTCCCCCCCTAAAAAACTTAGTTCGCCACGCTTGCCACGTCGAGCAGCGCGGACGATTATGAAATATGTAATGAACAAAAAACACCTAGCCTCAGAAAACCAAGGCACAACAAAATCAAGACCCAATCCCCCGGGAAGGTCAGGTCTTTCCACAAAAAAGGCCACTCACACAAGCGGAGGGAAGCCTTTGGCTAAGCCAGGGCCTAGTTCCCGCTCCGTCCCTTCAGGGACTGCCTCCACGGCAGCGAGGTCTCTTACTGGCCACTTTAGCAACAATCCCAGCCCTGTCATAAGACAAGTTCGGGACGACACTCCATCCACGTCTGGTGCCAGCAGTGGACCCCCCCTCCGAACACAACTCTTGGGAAGCAAAATCTGCCTTGTCAAAAGACAAGCGGATATTGCTGTCCCTGTCACTCCAGGTGAAACGGGAGCTCCGGGAGGAGAAACCCCCACAGCAACGTCGGCAGCACCGGACCACATGGTTCAGCCAATAGCTCCTGGTGCCTGCCCTTCTGACACTATTACTGCCCCGGGTAGTACCCACCCCCGGAAGCAAATAAGTGCCTCAGAAAGGTACTATCGTACTTGGCGATCCGCCTTCAGAATCCTAGAGAGACTGAAGGACATCAGACTAAAGGGCTTGACTGAGGAACAGTCAGACTCCAAGGCGTGGGCTGAAGCTTTCATCACCGAACACCGGGAGAAGGCCAAAATAGACTCTGCGCAAGGCAAACGCAAACGATCGAGTGAAGGGGCATCGGCTGTAGCCAGAAGAACCAAGATGCTCGCCACTCAGACGATAAATGTCACGGCAAAGAAGTCCTTCGCGGATATAGCGAAAGAAAGCTACATAGGTGCGGTGATTGATCGCAGTTCCCACGATGGCGCGATCTCTGGGTGGCGAAATGGGTGGCGAAATGGGTGTAAACAGGGCACTAGTCTCGTTTATAGAACGAATTCTAACTGGGCGAACGATAATCGCAAATTTGGGTGACACACCCACCAAGAAATTCCCGATCAGGGGTACACCCCAAGGTGGGGTAATCTCTCCACTTCTGTGGAACTTAACTGTCAATAATCTTCTTCAAGAACTTGAAAAAATGGGAGGGAAAATAGTCTCATATGCCGATGATATTGTTATAGCAATCTCGGGGAAGCCCCTTCCAACTTTATGCGATCTTCAACAAAGATCCCTCAACAGACTATCACTTTGGCGTAAAAGTCGAGGACTTAAAGTAAATCCGAAAAAAACGGGTCTGACACTATTTAGCAGAAAACATAAAACACCTGCTCTTAAACACATATTCCACTTAGAGTAGTGATGGGCAAACTCAGCACATTTGCACTGTGCAGCAGCGTGTGCTTCTGCGTGCTAAAAGTGCTAGGTGAAGGGGGATAACAAAGCACAGGGAAGAAACAGAAAAATTGAGCGAGCTGTGTCTGTGTTTGTATCCTGAATGAGAGAGCAATTATTCATGAATTCTTACCAGGGATGACAACTTTTAACTTCATATCAAAAAATTTCTAAAAAATTTGGTTTTTTGGTAGATTTTTCTTCAACAACTAAATTAAATACATATTAAACTTTCTATTATAATAATTATAATAATTAAGATAATAAACAACAATAGACATGCGTAATACTGTTTTTTAATTGCTAGATGTAAAGAAGACTAAGCCTCTGAAAATATTTCATTTGAGGCTAAATTAAAATCTTACATATTGGAAAGCAATGACAGTTAAATGGTTTTTGAGTACGGATAAATTTTTCTTAATTGATGTTTTTTAAATTGAGCTAAGAAATCCAGATTTTCAAGTTTTTTAGCAATTACTTTATAGAACTGCAACTTTCTTTAGCTACCGAAGTTTGTTAAATGTTTTAGAATTTTTAGCTACTGAATGATACCATTTTTTCTTTTATTTGTCATAAAAAATGGACGTGATTGACAACTAATTTCGTCCATCTAAATCCTATACACTCTGATATGCACAACTGCGTATAAAAATAAACAACCAAGAGTATGTACATATATATATAAATCATAAATAATAAAATCAACAATGCCCAAAATTGATTCCCACATTTAACAACTGCGGCAACTCTTACTCATAAGTTTTGACATTTCATAAATAAAATCCGTTTTTTCGTAATTTCTGCACTTTTTGACGATATTTTTTCGCATAAAAAACCACTAATATTAAGTGTATTTGTATGGTGTGGATGCAGTAAAAGTGCTGAAAATTCAGTAGGATCCCATCGGAATCGATTTTTTGAATTTGGGCCCATTGATTCCTGCCCCTGTTCTACCATTTTCCAATTTGGACCCATCAGTAAACCATAGCTGGGAGCCAGGTTTGAAAGTGATAGAGTTAGTTCTCCAGTCTGTTCGTTCATTGATTATAACTAGGAAGTTCCTGAAGAGTATTGGTTTGGGTGATAGTATATCATCCCTATGAAGAATGGGACTATGTAGGAAGTCTTCTAAGATCTTTAAATGTCCTTTCATATCCCCAATTTTAAGTTCAGATATACCTTTTAGTCTTAAGGCAATCGAGCGAGCTTCCCTTTCAATTAGAATTGGAAGCGGTGGTATGTTCAGGAGCACACCCAATGCATCCGTGGGACATGTTTTCATAGCCCCTGTAATACCAACACATACCAGGCGATGCAGTTTGCTTAATTCGTTTGCCGCCTTTCTTTGCTTGACCTTGGGCCACCATGCTAAGGATGCATAAGTGACTATGGGTTTTACAACTGTGGTGAATGTCCAGAAGGTCATTCTAGGGCTTAGTCCCCATGTCTTACCAAAAAGCCTTGTACAGGCAAAGAATGCCCTTGTGGCTTTTGAAGTAACTCTCTCAATATGGGAGTTCCACGTAAGCGTTTTGTCAAGACTAACTCCAAGATAGTTCGCTTCTGTCGAGAGTTCAAGTGTTGTTCTATTAAGGGTCGGACATTTGAGATTTATGTTCCTTCTCCTAGTAAACGGTACAAGTGTTGTTTTGGATGGGTTGATGGAGAGCCCTTTTTCCGTGCACCATTTGTTTATTATTGTAAGGGCTTGCTGCATGCGATCCGAAATGGTTTCCTCATGCCACCCTAATACATAAACTACTAGGTCATCAGCGTAACCCTGAGTGTGAAATCCTAGGTTATTCAGTTTGTGGAGAAGTTCATCTATAACTAGAGTCCACAGAAGAGGAGAGAGTACGCCACCTTGAGGGCAACCTCTTGTGGCTTTGATAGATTTGATTGTTCCTCCTAGTTCGGTGCTGATCGTCCTAGATTTCAGCATGAATATTATCCATCTAGTGATGGGTTCAGGTACCTCCTTTAGATATAGGGCATTATAGATTGCCTCATAGGAGGTGTTATCAAAAGCTTCTGATATGTCAATAAATGCACATAGAGCTATCTGTTTGGACTCAATAGCCTTTTCAATAACTGTTACCAGGCTGTGTATTGCAGTCTCAGTGGATTTTCCCTGTTGATAGCAAGTTGAAGTCGATGCAGTGGGAATTTAGCTAGATTGTATTCCCTAATATACTGATCAACTATCTTTTCCATTGTTTTGAGGAAAAATGAGCTGAGACTAATTGGTCTGTATGATTTAGGCAATTGTTCGGGTTTTTTCCCTACCTTTGGAATAAATACGACCTTAACCTCAGCCCATTTTGTAGGCAAATATCCTAGCAGTAAGCTTGCTTTGTATAGTCTGGTCAAATTAGGGATAATATGGTGTGCACCCTGCTGTAAAAGACAGGGGAATATCCCATCAGGACCAGGAGATTTGTATGGGCTGAATGTTGATATCGCCCATTGTACCCGCTTTTCATGGAATAGCTTGTTTGCTAGTTTTAAGTTCTCAGCACCCGCAGATGTAGTAGTTTCTGCCGGTACAGAGATCTCGTCTAGCACAAGTGATCCAGGGAAGTGAGTGTCCAGCAGAAGTTGACTGGTTTCCTCTGGATTCCTTGTGTAGCTTCCGTCTGGCTTTTTCAGGGTACTAATGCCGTTTGAGTGATCTTTTAGTAGGGCTTTTTGGATACGAATAGCATCCGGAAGACTACAAATCTTTTCACAGTGATTCCTCCAAGTAGCCCTTTTAGATTTCCTCAATTCTTTATTGTAGTTGGTTAGGGCTGTTGAGTAGGAGGACCAGTCCCCCATTGCTTTATCTCTATTCCATAGGGTTCTTGTTTCTTTACGCAGGTTGGAAAGTGTACTATTCCACCAAGGAACATTTCTTTGTGGCTTTTTCACTTTTACTGGGAAACTTTCGTGAAACGCAGATATTATGTTTGAATGTAGTTCGTTCGATTCGAACTCAAGCTCAGATATAAGCTGAATGTGACGCTTAGAGCAGTTGACACTTTGTTCTAAATAGAAGTGAAAGTAGTCCCGGTTAGTTTTTCTGGGGTTTCTGTAAATTGTCATTTGTGGTTTGGTTGCACCTACATCGAATCTAATATGTCTGTGATCCGACATAGATGTTTCCTCTGACACATGCCAATTTGAGACTTCGGACAAAACATTATGGCTAGAGAGAGTGATGTCAAGGACTTCACCTCTGATTGCATTAATGAATGTAGGTTCGTTGCCTCGGTTTAGGATAGATATATTATACCTAAGTAGAAATTCAATAAGGTACTCACCTCTTGGATTGATGTTTGTGCTTCCCCACGCTGTGTGGTGCGCATTTGCATCACAGCCGAGGATCCACCGGAGACGTTTTTGCTGACAATATTCCACCAGGGCTATAACCTCCCTTGTTGGAGCAGTGACCTCATCTCCTGGAAGGTAGGCGGAGGCAAGTACTACCTCATGCTCACCTTTGCTCGTTGGCACTTTTACCCAAATCGCCACCAAGTCTTCTGTAATGAACTGTGATATTAGGATAAAGGTTAGTTGATTATTTATTAACAACGCCGCTCTGGGACGGTCTTTGTTGGCAGCATATATCAACTTACCGTTTGCGCTCTGGAGTCCCTAAATGACTCCTTTACGTACCCATGATTCTTGAATGAAAGCTACATCCAAGAGTTCTTGGTTAAATCTCCTCGTAAGCACGTCCGAGGCTGCTTTTGCGTGATGGAGATTTATTTGAAGGCATCCGAGTTGCCTTCTGGTGTTGTAGGGTTTACGCTTAGGCCAGGTCATCTAGTGATCCTTCGTTTGGCAATGGCTGCCTTTTTCTTGCCTCGGTTGCTTTTCAGCAGGACTGCTTCCTCAGCGGACATCTGATCCCCCCATCGACCCTTGTTGTGGCTGTTCGCTTTTTTATCAGCCTGCAGCGGGGGTCGCATGCGGATACCCTCGGCCACGTTATGGCGCCATGTGCCGGATGTTGTTGGCTTCTCAGAGCTTTGTTTCGCCGAGGGGTCAGGGTCCTGTTCGGTAACCTTAGGCGGATCAATCGGGCCTTTAGATTTTGGCCGAAGTTGGGTTTTACCGAACCCGTAGTTCAACCAGTTGTTGGAAGTCTTTATGACTTCTGCGGAGATTGGGTCAGTTGCAATGGTAATTTCTACCACCGTACCCTTGCGCACTCTGTTGAGCACCCGCCAGTCATTGGTGTTGAGGCCCTCGTTTTGGCCGTCAAGGAGGCTAATAATATCCTCAGTTGAGGGGCTGTCCAATTCTGGAAAGTGACCAACGAAGATTTGTGGGCGCGGTATGTCCGCCTCCTGCACAATCTTCAGCTGAGCATCTTTCCACGGCTTCAGCTTAGGAACTACTTCCTTTAGCCAATTAGCCGTATCATCGCAGCCGCATGATATAACTATATATCCTGGGCGAAAGGTGCAGCTATTAAATTTGGGCTTTGCAGCGCCAGTCTGCTTTTTCCTTATCGCCTCCAGGATAGCATGTTGTATGGCCGTTAGTCTTTCCGTCGACCATACTGTAGTGGGATAGTCAGGAGAAATTATTCCCAACTTCGTGCTACACGCCGCGTCTTTGTAAGACATTTTTGTTGAGTCTACCTTGACTTCTGGATTAGGCACTGCTGCCTTTGGTCCTTCCGTTTCGGTAGTCTCTCCTGCCTTTTTTCCAACGCTGGAGCTCCCCTGTAAATTGGCACGTTTAGGGGAGCTTTGCTTTGGCGTGGTGCTGCTGGAGCGTTGTCGCTTCAGATCAACTGGTTTTTGAGACAACTCTCTTGCCTCGTCAATGCTGTGACCTTTTTTCAGGAAGTACTTTAGGCGCTTTCTGGCGGCACCGCAAAGCCGCACCTTGTCTTCGTCCTTTCTTCCTGAGTCACGAGTGGGAGAAGATAATAGTTTCTCCTCTTCCTCTGGTGATATGGTAGAAGCTTTGCCATCTGGCCCCAGGGCCATGTCGTCAACTTCCATATCCGAGCTTTCGCTGACAGTTGGAGGGCATTGTTTGCCCTTAGCTGCCTGCGATGTTGTTGGTAATTCGGCACTGTTTACCGAAAGGTCGTTATCGACCTGGTTTATATTAGGCACTTCTGCCTTTTTTAATAAGTTGTTTGACTCTGCCATGTGGTCCCACGAGTGAAGGGGAAGGGAAGGTCGAGCCACGACAGTGCCCCGGTGTCGCGGTAAGGCTAATTACAACCAGAGGGTGCCCGATATCTGGAGGTCACCGTTATAAGACACACTTACGTAGTGCCATTCATCCTATAGGCACGGTTCGAATTACACCTAGGATTACGGGTTTTTTTCGAGTTATGCCTCTCTAGATCCGCCATTTTTGGTTAAAAGCAGGGGCACCTCGTGCAGGAGTGGCATTCTGCCACAATGGTCGGTTTTTAGGCTACTGGCACAACTGCCATACGCCTCTGTGTGCATTCCCCCAAGAAGCAACGTACACTTCATGGTACACCATATGGTATTATAATATGGTGGAATGCCCTTGAGAAGGGGGTGAACATCAAAAAACTTGACAAGGTTCAGAGACTAGCATCTGTTGTCTTAACTGGCGCGATGTCAACCACACCATCGAAAGCATTATATGCGACATTAAACTACCTGCCGGTAGATCTGCAGGCAAAATACATCGCGCGCAGCACGGCAGTAAGGCTGAACACTCTAAGTAAGTGGTCAAATAAGAGCTACGGTCACGGCAAAATCCTGGCTGGCACTTCGGAGATTCCCGGATTGGTGGACTATGCACTCCCGCCCACACTTACCATTACATCGTTCACGACCCTCCTACCCTCAAGGGAAGAGTGGGGACGGGACGATGTAAGACAGGGCGAGTCTATCCATATATAGCCAGATGGCTGAAAGCTCGAGGGCAGGGTGGGCGGACGTGTATATTCCGAGCATCTGGGGATCTTCTTCAGTTTTCGGCTCCCCGACTACTGTAATATCTTTCAGGCCGAACTGATGGCAATAACGAAAGCCGCGACACTGGTACGGTACAGTGTGATGTGGTACCCGGAAATGACATCTACATTTTCACTGACAGCCAGGCGGCGATAAAATCTCTCACAAAGCAGTCGACAACCTCCAAGGTAGCTATGAAATGCCGCACATCTCTTAACGAGATGGCTGAGTCATTTCCCCTAAGGATAATATGGGTTCCTGGCCATCGCGTCATTGAGGGTAACAGTAGAGCCGATAAAGTAGCGAGACTCGGCACCAAGTTGACCGATGAGTACATAGACAATGACATAGGCATTCCCTTACAAGCATGTAAGCTACTTATCCTTGAAAAAATCGTAAGGAAAGCAAACGAAAGATGGCGTAATGAAGCCACCTGCAAAATCGTCCATCAACTGTGGCCGACTCTTAGTGCTAAACGCACAGAATCTTTGCTAAGCCAAAATAAACACAGTCTTAGCACACTGATTTCAGTCATAACGGGACATTGCCTAATAGAAGGCACGCCCAAAGGATGGGTGTGCAAGCACACGACTTCTGTAGAAGTTGTCTTGATGAGGAAGAGAAAGAGACAATCTTACACCTTCTGTGCCATTGTCCTGCTCTATCCATACGGAGATTTGCTATTCTAGGCAGACAATTTTTTAATGAATTGGAAGATCTCAGTTCCGCAGAAATAGGAAAAATTCTAAAATTTTTGAGAAGCGCACAATGGTTTTAGGAGAAATAGGGATAGCTCCCCCACGCGGCATCACAATGGGCTATGAGCCTGAGCCACAAGACAACTAATGGCATCAGGACTGTACCCCAACGCGATCAGTGCGATCATTCAAAGGACGCTAGGCGAGCTTAACTCTGGGGCCACAGGCCGAGTTTAAATACGAAAGTCTCGAACAACTATCTAGCTTAGATGTGAACAACCTAATAAGGTTCTTAAGCCGCACAGACTGGGAATAGTCATGCTGAAAATAGCATTAATCGAGTTGGTAATAAGGATGTGCCAACAAAATGGTGCGAGAACGCCAGTTGGATTCTGGATAAATCACCCCTTCAACCAACCAACCAACCAACTAACTCAATTGTTTAAGGAGAGGTAAAGACAAGTTCCCCATGCGGCATCATAATGAGCTACGAGCCTGAATGTGTCCCATGGTGGACAACCACTTCAACCTAACCTAACCTAAAACAAGCAGTTAATTTTGCAGCCTTAGGGCTAAACAACTATATTTAAGCTTTTTTCGTTATAAATTTTAGTCGCAATTCAAAATTAAGCGTATGGAACAAATAGGATACAAGACATTTGATCAAGTTTTCGAATTAATTTACTAAAAACTCAACCATTTTCACATACAACACTTTTTACACAAAATTTCCACCTTAAAATTTCTCAACGGCTTGAGAATATAAAAAACAGAATTTATCGTATGCACGCCTTTGTGAATTGTCAATTAATTTTCTTTAAATATTTTGATGTCACTAGCAGCATAAAATATATCTCTTCATCAGACAGGCAATATGTACTATTTCTATTCACTGAGTAATTTTTTCCTTCCCATGACCTATTAACAGTCAAAATATTAATTCAATACTATCACTTTTTGCGCACCTTTCATGCCTTCCCTCAGAAAGAGACAAGGCAAGACGTCACACACCACTCAGCACATCATACGGCTCATTTACGGGGCACGTGTTGCACCCATTATTGCCGCTAAGGAATGCTAATCGACGCAAAAAGCAACACTAACAGCCATGAAAATCGGATACTGAAAATTGAAAACATTTTTTATCAATTTACTAATATCCATGGCATAGCAAAGGACAATAGAAGCGCACGTGTCCACAAATACACCAACAAAAAAGGGCGTAAGCAACAGAGGGGGAACAGAAAACGGACGAATTGTTGAGTGAATGCAAAAATAAAGAGAAGTAGGTGATACTCAGCGGGATTTTTGTAAAAACTAATGCATTTGTATTTATACGGGATGCCCTCTGTTGTATATGTAGGTATTTGGGAAAGAATTCTACAATTTGTGCCATAATTTATGGCCCACCCACCTCAGCAGTATATCTTTTCTGTACACTTTAAACAAAAATATTAAAATTTAGCCTTTGAAAACTGAAATTGTCGAGAATTTGGAAGCTGATCCGGTTGTAATAACAACTTTCAACGGCATTGCTGCTGCTCTCCTTATTTATGACGGCGATAAATCTTTTGTTAACTGATTTCGGTGGTTTGAAGTTCACTGACATGAGCAGTCCCTGTGCCACAACAACAATAACCGAAAAATGTTTTTCAAAGAATTTGATATGTCACCAAAGTTTGCCGTCTGATCTGCAATCACGGACAATGCAATCGCATGAGTGGTGCTAGTTCCGCTCGACTCTCGGCTCTTGGCTCTTGGCTCTCGGCTCGTGTGCGTGTGGTCCAATTAAAGGCGAAAATCTTTAACGGCAGCCAATGTGTGAATGATGCGTGAAATGCGCCACACCAAATATTCTCAAGCTCATATCCACAGCGCACATAAAATTGAACCATCCCCCCATACACGCCCCAATTTGATAGGCCCACACGCGCAGATTCTTGCCGAGGGCATAAGTTGAAAGCATTGCATGTTGTCGCTTGTTGCCGCAGTTAGTGGATGTTGAAAGCGTTGAATGACGTGCAGCGACGACAAACAAAATCCGGCAACAGCACACAGACACAACAACAAGAAAAATAAGCGCCAAACCAAGTGCAGATTTTCCTATATCAAAAGCATTGGATGATCGGCATCGGTGGCCACGGCGCTCATTTGCAGCAAAGCCGATTAATTGAAACAAGTGTTTGCCATGCTGTCACGCCAGAGCATCCAGTTTCGTTGCACTTCATCAGCCACGAATAGCAACAATGTCACATACCACATTGCCATATGCCAGTGCCACATGCGGCACACACATATTTTATTGCTATTGAAGCGTTTGGCGTTAATTAAGACAAAATCAGGCGAAATTTTTGTCACGTCGACAGTGCGGATTGTGTCCGATGGAAGAGACGCGAAACGGTAGCGAGAAGCTGGTATGCAGACGAATAGCTCAAGGCACCCCTCCATAAGCACTGGTGTGTAGTTATTTGATTAATTGCATTTTACACGCTTAGCGGATTTTAGGAAGATGATGCACACAAAAAAATGTATGCAATGCGAAATTTTTAATAACGGAAAGCCAAAAAGTAGATTCATGATTTCAACTGATCTCGAGAAATCAACATAGTTTTCAGATAAGGTAAGGCGGAACGGCTCCTATAAAGACGGAGCTCCACGATCGCAAAGACACATTGATGTACTGAAAATGAAGTAAATTTCGTAAAATCTAACCTTACTTATATTTTAGCTATCTACGGCATTTGACGAATTTAGACTGCAGTGCACATTGGCCGTGCAGATCCCTCTCTACTAACACCTGAGAGGTGTTTTTCACAATTTCTGACACAATGCAGAATGGATTACTCCTCCACATCATCTGTGCAATGACAAAAGAAATCGTAGCCTAAAATCCAAATAAGTTATAAGACCATTGATACCATTGAGGGATCCACCGATCTCAAACCCTGTTTCATAGGTTTCTTTTCACTTAATTGTATGAACATCCCGATCGGATAAGCAGGACACAGGTAAAATTCACTTGCGGAGATTAGAAAGAGGCAACAGTGGGTTTCTGTCTACTGCGCCACCAGTTAAGATAGAGCTGTGTGGGCTGAGCGTTTGTGCCTTTCTTCTGGTTCCAATTGCTCGAAATGTATGAACATTTTTTGCGTTATACTTTCAAGGAGAAGGCGTGTAGGAAGTGCAGAAAACATGAGTGAAAACTTCTCTTTATCAGAAAGTTGGCGGCAATGTCTTCAACAGTAAAGGCTAACTGATCAGTAGAGAGGCGAATAATTGTTGAGTACAGTTTCCGAAATGTTCTATCCATCGACGAATTTGTCCTTCAACTGCAATCAGCAGGTTTCCATTTTGGTCTTTAACGGATGTTTGGCAGTATGTTTTTGTTAACCGGCCAGAGTTGTTTCTAATACGATATGTGCCATTTTCCAGCCTGATTGGATCATATATTTTTCAAGGTATTTTGATTAATACCTACCAAAATTTCATCTTCATCATTATACGAGAACTTTTGACGAAGAACAAAACGAATACCATCCAATACCCATCGAATTCACCTGATATGGCTCTCTACCATTTTTTTCTGTTTGATCGAGTCAAAACGAAGAACGCGTATTAACAGCCGAAGACGAAAATCGAAGACGACTCTGAAATGTTTCGAGAGTTGGATCAACGCTCTCTTTCACCCTCAACTATTTCTTTACAGATGAATCCAAAATGACGGAAGGAGTAGTGTTTAAAAGTGTTTCAGGCTTCCTAATCAATGTAGCATATTCCAAGCTGAGATCTAAGCGTTGGAATTTACTTTACTCAAAACTCGCACAAACATCTGTAGCAATAGTCAAACTACAGATCAAAAGACAGGTCACAATTTACTGAGTACCAGGGCACAAGGAAATAGATGGAAATGCCTTGATGAGGCAGGCAGCCGATTGCCTAGGATGAGTACGTCGAACATATATCCCTCATTCTCAGTTTTAAAGACTGAACGAGATGAGGAACTAACTCAGTAAGCACAGCCTATTTGGGAAGCTTCGACTTCCCACAGAATTGCCAAAATAATACTACGAACTTGCGACATGAAAACAACCAACTTTAATTTACCACTGCCAAGAAGGAAATGTAAAATATTGGTTGGAGTACTGAGGGAACGACCCGTGTAACTTATGCAAAGAAGAAAGAGGTAGGTTAGAGCACCTCCTTTACCACTGGTGTGCTCTAAGCAGAACTCGTTAGAACTGCCTGAGATCGGTATACTTTTCATCAGAATGTATTCCGGAACTTTTTTCTGATTTTCAAATAATTTCTTCCTTTTTCTTTCGAATTTTTATCACAAAATATCCGAAAATATCAAAGAAATTTGTCAATCAAAGACATTTAATCTGAAAAAAAAATCGTCTGCGAAAGCGATAAAAATAATCCTGTAAAAATATTATTAATTTTATTAGAAAATATTAGGAGCGCAACTAAGTTCCCACTGTTTGAATAGATGCCGCCAACAGTGTGTGCTAGTCGATTCTAACATAACCTAAACGTCGTAAACCAAGCTTAGACATATGGTAAAGAAACTTCCTCGACACATTAGTGATTTTGTTTTGGTATCAAATACTTTTGGTTTTGTGAAAATGTATGATTTTGTGCCGAATAATTGTCATTTGCGGGAAGTGTTGATTTTCCACTTTGATTCGAAAAAAACGGCGGCTGAAGCGCATCGAGAGCTACAAAAAGTTTATGGAGATGCTGCTTTAAAACAACGTGCCGAGATTGGTTCCGTCGCTTCAAAGACGGTGATTTTAATGTTGACGACCGTCCGCGTGAAGAAAGACCAAAAACCTTCGAAGACGCTGAATTGGAGCGATTGCTCAATGAGGATCCGCGTCAAAAGTAAGAAGAGCTTCCTTCAGTGTTAGGAGTTACCCGCCAATCCATTTCCAAGCGATTGCATGCTTTGGGAATGATTCAGAAACAGGGGTTTTGGGTTCCTTATGAGTTGAAACCAAGGGATGTTGAACGTCGTTCTTTCGCCTGTGAACAAATGCTCCAGCGCCAAAAAAGGAAGGGTTTTCTTCATCGCATCGTGACGGGTGATGAAAAATGGATTCATTACAGCAATCCAAAGAAAAGAAAGTCATGGGGACTGCGCAATCATGCTTCTACGTCGTCGCCTCGGCCGAGTATTCACGTTGCGAAGGTTATGCTATGTATTTGGTGGGACCATGTTGGTTTTATTTATTATGAACTGTTAAAACCAAGCGAAACCATCACTGGGGATTGGTATCGACTTCAGTTGATGAGATTGAGCCGAGCACTGCACGAGAAGCGGCCGCAATACGCGGAGAGGCATGAAAAAGTGATTCTACAGCATGACAACGCTCGTCCTCACGTTGCCAAACCCGTTAAAACCTACCTGGAAACACTGAAATGGGAAATCCTACCCCTTTAGCCATATTCTCGAGATATTGCGCCGTCCGATTATCACCTGTTCCGATCGATGGCACATGGTCTAGCTGGTCAGCACTTCCATTCATATGAAGACATCAAAAAGTGGCTTGATCCGTGGATAGCCTCAAAAGATGAACAGTTTTACCCCGACAGTATACGAGATCTATCACAAAGAGGGGGAAAAGTAGGACCCAGCGATGGGCAATAATTTCAATGATTCACTTGTAACCATTTTTTCAGAATAAAGTTGTATTTTCATCAAAAAAAACGGCGAGAACTTAGTTGTGCACCTAATATTTTATTTAAACACAATAAGTTTTCCAACATCAGATGTGGAAATATGACGTATTAGTGATTTTTTTTGACAATTCTTCAACAGTTTTTCATACTTTTCGGCAAAAATTAAGCGAACTTAATTTTTTCAGCGTAATATGTTGAATTGTAAATATGTACATACATCTATGTAAATGTAACATTATAATTTTATTTTCAATTGTTGAGTGCGCTAAACTGGCAGCTTTTCCCACTTTTATTCCTTTTTTGCCACAACAACAAGATTTCTTATTTTCTTTCTGCCTTCCCGAGAAAATATTTGTCGCATTCTCTGCTGTTGGTGGTTCGAAGAAAATGAAAAATTATGCAAGAAAATCTGGCGAAATAAAATGTCGTCAGCGACATTTTGTCATTTTTTTATCGCTTTTGCTAACAACTCATTGGCCAAAAAAGACTGAGAGTAGCAGCTGATAGTAGGCGGCAGAGGAGTGACTGCATATGTGGGTATATATTTATGTAAATATGTATGTATAAAATAAATGCAGCTGTTCAATCACGTACATGTGCATGTGTTTGTGTGTTTTTGAGATAAAAAGAAGATTTTTGCAACTGAACAAATTTGTTTGCATGTATGCGTGTTTAATGGCCACACATTAGTCAAGTCGTTCTGCTGTGTGTTACGCTGATGATGAGCTGACTATGGTACCCACATACACATGCAAGCACATACACGCGCTCATACATAAGCATATACAAAGTAGCATATAATCTTTGATCTTTACATATGTTCGCCTGTTGCATTTCGCATGTTGCACGCCGCCTAGCATTTCGCTCGCATTGCGCTCTCGTGCCAAGCTCTACTACGTGCAGACGAAAGAATTTGTTTTTTGTATGAAGTGCATTTTTTTTTTTAATTTTAATTTTTATAATTTGCTTGCGTTGTTTTCGACGCTATTTTATTGTTGTTTATTTATGATCGCTGTTAGTGAGCAGATCAAAGGAAAAGAGTTTTTTGATGACGCTGGGAGAGTCATTTATTTTTCTGTTGATTTTTTGTGTATTTTAATTAATTTTTTTTTTTTTTCTTTAAGTTATTGTTGTTCTCAGCTGTTGCCACATCCACGCTTTCGCTTCACTTCGCTTCAAATGTGGCATTCTGTAAATATGTGGCATTTTAACGCGTTGTTCGAGCGTTTCACATTCTGGCGTGCGGCACAAAGCTAATTTCTTACGCGCCACTCACAAACATGCGCATCCAGTGCGCAAATTAAATTAATATTAATTATGTGGTCAACTTAATATGATGAACATTAAACGATACACATTTGTACATATTCACACATACATAGGCACATAAATATAAGCTCGTCTGCATACCCACATAAATGTGCAATGAGCGCTACTCAGGTCCCCAATTCAAATTCACCACAACAAAACCACAAAATTACAGTCCACTCACACTTGACAAATTGACAAATTGACAAAAGCCGAAATAGGTCAAATGGAGGTGAGCTTGGCCGGAGTTTGAGTGCTTTCACTATTTGACAAGTCTGTAGGTTTGCATGAATGCTTCTTAGGTCCCAAAACCAACCCCAAGCACATTGACAGCAGCTCACTTCAGGCTATCAAAGTTGTGGCTGGATTTGCAGCTGACACTCCACTCAGTCCAAGCGAAAGGCGCATCGCAAGGCAATCTTAGGGAGGAGGCTTTTGTGTGCATATCAACTCATATGCGTATTCTTATGTACCTGTGTGCGTGTGCCCACTTATGGTTGGATTTCTTGCAAGAAATTCAGATTGGCGTTGCAAGTTCGTTCGTGTGAAGGTGCGCACTAATGTTTGTGCTTGTGTGATCGCTAGGCTTGAGAAGAAATGTCAAAATCTTGAACATTGATTATCTGGAGACATTTTCAGCAATTAGCAAATCAACTGGACTGCGGTCTGTGGTCGAAATTTATCACTGCATTTATTCGGTTCATCGTGCGTGTGTTTATGTTGAAAAGCATTCCTTAAGATTTTTGCCAGAAAAACAATTTTAAAGTGACAAGAGGTGGATTTTAATGGAACTGCTAAACGGAAGCTTGGATATCATTAACAAATCGATTAAAGTAAATCTGCATGCAACATTCATATGTACGTATGTGCCTATGTATAGTAAACGACTGTCCATAAAATTATTATGAATGTCACTTGTAAAATATGAAGTTGCTCAAAGTATAATGAAGTGCCTTGGTATTGCAAGTCATGAATTTACGTGTACACCAACAACAACACAGCGACTCAGGTCCACAGAGAGCATGGAGTTTCTGAATACGATTTTAAAATAGCAGCTTTGGTATTTGACTGTCGCACATAGTCCAAGTTATCATCTTAAAGTAACTGAGTTCCCGGAAAGGAGAATAAAAAGTATCCGGAATATGATATATTCAGAAAATTCAAACTATAAGATCATTCCCCAAAAGTGATATTATCGCCTTCAAAGAACTTCCCATCAACTGCAATGCATTTCTGGTTTGATCTCGAAACATTTCCGGAACTCTATTTTCGGTATAGACATCAGAGCTGTCTTCGATTTTTCCATTACTTTCTTTCGACGGTTAAAATGCGTTCCCAATAGTGGGTTTTTGGCTCGATCAAACAGAAAAAAATCGCATGGATCCATATAAGGTGAATTCGATGGCGGTTGGGTGGTATTCGCTTCGTTCTTGGTTTACAATTCACTGATAAAGAGGCACTGCGCGACGATGCATCATCTCGTAAACGTCTCATAATGCCCAAAAATAGTCCTGATTAAATATCTGACCCTCTGGCTAAAATTTGTTGTATGCAATACCGTTATAATTCGTAGAAATCTTGAGCATAGATGTCTTTTTTCACTGAAAACGGCATGGTTTTTTCGTTCTTTGTTCATTCGGAGTTTTCCACTCACTCGCCTGGTGTCTGGATTGCATATCGTACATGTAAACGAGCGTCAGTAATGATGTATTTAATTTTGGGTCTGATTCAGCCTTGTAAATAATGTCTTTGGTGATATCAGTGTGATCCTTTTTTGCAAGAACTTTATATCCTTCAAAGCCAACTCTGCAGCAACACTGCGAAAACTTAAGTCAATAACTGCAATGTCCTGAACAGATCCATAAGCAATGTGCAAGTCCTATGCCAGCTCTCTGTTGATTAATTTGTGGTAATTTTTTCATTTTATTTAAGTCTATGACTACAACAACCTTTCAGACTAAATGCAAATATTTGGTCAAAAGATAGCTAATAATTGCTAGAACAAAAAAGAGCTATTATGAATAGTGGAACGTAATTCTCGAATGGAAAACAATTCTTGGCATAGCAAAATCTAGATCGATTAGTGTATAGATTCGCCTTGTGCTTACCTATGGATGCAAACCATAGACACTAAAAAGAACTATGAACTAAACTAAGGGCACTAAGAACTTCGGAACAATCAACAGAACCACAAATAAAATCAAAAACAAACATCAAAGGCTGAAGGGTATGTCTATAGGCAAGGGACCCCAGATTTATTAGCATGCCCCGAGCGCTGTAGGGTAGTGGATCAGAGAAATAAAGAGATTGCCGAGCGAATCGAATAAATTTTTTTTCTTTTTACCTTTTCAACTCTATTCGAATTAAATTTGATTTCAAACAAAAGATGCATATTCGAACTCAGAACGAAGTAGGGAGTTATATAAAATTTTCTAGTATAGGGTCTTTAAATTCCTCGCATAGCGCCTCAGAAATGCTAAATTTGCATAAGCTTTCGGCAATATTTGACTACAAAGTCCGCCACTCGCTCACGCAGTTGACTAAATAACAGTCCAGATTATTGATTACAAGCGCGCAGAAGCATTTTGACGAGATTAAACGCGAAAAAAGAAAATCAGTAATGGATTTCAAACATAATACTCTGATTGCATTATATCTGGCTGGAAAATCACAACCAGTGATTGTTCGAAGGCTCGAGCACCTTAATTAAATAAACTTTTTGTTTATCGCACCATTACTCGTTACAATGATACTGGTAGCATCGCGAAACGTCATGGAGGTGGTCATCAAAAGACTGCAACGTCACTTTAAATGGTTCAAAAAGTGAAGATGCGACTTGAGCGAAATCCCCGACGAAGTGACAATCAAATGAAAAAGAACTGAAAATATCTGACCGTAGCATCCGCCGCATACTGAAAAATTATCTCAAAGTCAAGCTTTACAAGGCGCATGATCTCACACCAAAGCAGCAACAAGTCAGACTTGAGAGAGCGAAGGAGACGCTTCGCTTGGGCAAAGCCCAAAGCAGTAAATTTTCGAACATTGTGTTTTCCGATGAGAAAATTTTTCAAATTGAGCAATTCATAAACTCTCAAAACGACAGAGTTTATTTGACCGACCGTTCATACAAGAATTTGAATCATCGATTGGCCACCAGGTGGCAGCACAAGGTGGTTTGGGCCGCTGTAACCGCAGATGGGCGCCTCCAATGGTTTTCATTAAGCCTGGCGTCAAGATAAATGCGAAATATTATCGGGAAAGTATTTTGGAGGTTGTTTTGAAGGCGTGGGCAGACAAACATTTCGGTGGCAGATCATGGACGTTTCAACAAGACTCGGCACCATCTCACAAAGCACGAGTGAACCAAGAATGGCTAAAAACAACGTTCTGAACTTCATAACGTCCACATAATGGCTCTCAAATTCACCAGACGCGGATCCGAAGGATTTTTCTCTTCCGAAGTAAAAATTCACCAGTCTCGAGGCGCTGAAAAAAGCCATTGTCCGCGAGTGGGCCAAAATACCTGCAAGTCATATTCGGGCAGCTTGCGATTGGTTTCTGGACCGTCTCAAGGCCATAGTCAAGGTAAAAGGTAAAGATCATATCGAGCAAAAGTAAATTGATTCTTAATTTTGTATTATTTTCACACATTTGTACTTTGAACTGAATAAAAGTAATTTTGCAATTTTTAATCGGTTACACTTCGAGTGCCGGACCCTGTAACAAGATTTACGAATGTAAAGCGAAAGTCCAATGTCACGCCTGGATCAGACAATTCTTTAACTTTAGAAAGAATAACATTTGATAAATTATAAGAGGAAGGAATAACATTCAGAGATTTGGAGAAGGTGACATGAAAACATTTCTTTAAATTAAGTGAAAGTTTGTTTTGGACACTCCAGGTGACAAGACTGTTCAATATTCCTATACTAAAGAATCATCCGATTGGCAAGTTACTTTACTAAACAGTTTTAGATCGGCATAGAGTAGAAACTCACAAAGGTTAAAACAGACTCCAATGTCATAAGTAAAACGAGAAAATTAAATAGGACCAAGAATACTCCTTAGTGGGACACCCGAGGAGGCAAAAAATGTGTAGGATTTAATGTTTTCGAGTTATACAATCGCTTTTCTTTTGGAAATATAAGAAAGGTGAAAGAAAACCCAAGCATTCAAAACTGCGGGATAAGATATTGATCAACTTTTCTTTCACTCTATAGAGGCTTTTATCAGTTTTCTATATGACGGTCCGTCATCCCCTATCGACTCACGATCTCTTCTGAAGCGCTCATGCCACTCGTAAGATTTTCGCACCATTGGTTTGTTGAATTTAAATCTCACAAAAGCACTGAAGGCCCTATTAGCCAGGTTGCTAATTAAGTTAGGGTTGTATCGTATGTATCACCTATAAATATTATAATAATAGTCATAAATCTCACAAATCACAATATTACCAAGCCATTCACTGAATTTTAACTAACATGCAAGTTCTCTTCCTCTGGTTTGTTTTGTATTGGTAAGGGGCCTGACGTCAGACGTCAAAATCGCGAAAAATAAAGTAACTTTTTTGGGAAGACGCCACCTTCTCTATTCAATTCGCCTTGGATAGGAATGTTAATCACAAATGTGGCAGTCTAACAAAAACACACAGAACTCAAATCAGTTTTCTTAGAGCTCCACCTGGTGGTTGTTCTTGGAACTTTTTGATCAAGATGGTAGCTGTGTGATACTGTTTCTGAAAGAAGATGTCTATGCATATTTTTGCTAATTTCCTATATTCTGGATTTTTAATAGATCAGACTGTAAATTAGTGCAACATTAATTACTTCATTAAAGTGGCTGTAATCATTTCTTTGTTATTTGCCTGGCTTGGCTGAAAATGCAGATTTATAACCCAGCATGAATAATTTCTTTTTTTTTTATTTGCTGCTGTTTCATATAAAAATGCAGAAAAAAGCTGTTCATGACAGCGCAAAGCGTTAATTTCGCCGCTAGCCAAGCGTTTTGGCTGCGCATGCGATCTACTCATCACATCACAAAACAGCACAAAACATCAGGGATTGTTGCAAAACATTCAATTACAACAGCGAACAACAGATTCGACTAATAGATTGAAAAGTGATTCGAATTGGAGGCGAAAAATGTACAGACAGCTAAAAAAGTTTCGTGCATCAGTTGTTGAAATGAATTATGAATTAGTTAGCAAATAATTATAAAGCAAGAATGGCAGCCGCAAAAAAGTAAGTGAGCTTTTTGCACGAAAAGCAGGGCTCTCTAAAAACACGCACACATACATTTGCAAATACGTGCATGTCTATTTATGTATATCCGCATTTACATGTGCATTTATTTTTCTCTATATCGGCAGCTCTGCCAAGTGGCAACGAGAAAGTGCACGGCTGTAGTTGCAACACATGTTGAAAGCCCAGAAATAATGAACTGAACAGTAGATTAATTGACGACTTGAACGATCGACGAAGGACGTTCGAATGTGATGGTTGCAAGTGAACAAAAGTGCACAGCAGCAACAAAAAACAGTCGGCGTCGTAAACACATTAAACGACACGAAGAGTTCCTGCTGCTTGCAACAACTTTTGACACACATGGCTCAGCTGTTGACGTTTGGTGTCATTTGCCGCTCGAGCTGTGGAAGCGCACATTTTTTTGTTTGTAATTTTTTCCATTGACGCCCAGCAAAGAATTTGCTTGTGCATTGTTTTTGTAGTTTTTGTTGTTGCCAGTAATGTTAATGATGCTTTTGCGTGTTGTCAATTTTATTATTAACGTTTGGCAGGGCAGAAGACACATTAAAACTAAATTATTAATTTGCAACAAAAGTTGGCAAGTTGCAGAACTCGCCTACGTGCAGCAAAGGGAAGCGGATATGTGCTTAGACATAAGCAGGTACACACAGACAGGTACTATACATATATGTATATTTGTGCATGTGTATATCTGTATGCATGCATTAATGGGAACGTCTGCACACAGCAAATGGATTGTGGCATTTTAAGGAAGAAGCAAGCACCAAAAAGTTTAATTTTAGTCAGCAATCGCATAGATTCCCACAGATATGGTAAATAACTGTAAGTGATACTTGAAAAACGCCGAAAAGTAAGTTAACGCAAAATCGAACAGATGCGCGTTTGCCCCTGTCGGCCATTCGTTGTCAAGCCAATCACGCCCTGCTTGCTGCCGCCACTTCATTATGCCACATTTTGACAAATTTATGTTTGTCGCATACACTTTTTTTCTTCTTACTTTCACACTCTGCCATTGACGCATTGTCCTTCGTGTTCGCTACAAAGCAAAGCCTTGTTAACACTTCGTAATTTCACAAGCAAATAAATAAATAAATAAAGAGCAAAAGATGTTGTAACAAACTCATTGAGTCGGAAGCGAAAACAAACACGATGCACAACAAAAACAACGGCGTAATTGTTCTTTCAAGTGTGCGAATGTGTCCTTGTACACGTCTATGCATGCGTGTGTGTGTGCTGCTGCATCCCTTTTGGGAAAACTGCTGACACTGAAGCACATAAATCATGGCCTTGAATGCGTTGAAAAAAATATTTATACAAATTAGAATAAATTAAAATAAAGTGACAAGAAGTCAAATTTGTTGAATATCTCATTTGCCTAACTGCATTACTTTTTTTCCGATTTATTTTTGCTTAATATATTTCTAGGCTAACAAACGCGTATGCTTATATTAAATGACGTGTGAAATGAGAAGAGTTCCTCTGGGGCCGAGCGCTAACAACAGTTCGCGTTTGCACAGATGGTGACTTCAATACACATACATACATACATACATATATATATATACATACATACATACATATATATATACATACATACATATATGCACATGAATTGAAAGATGATTTTCCAATTTAAGTTTCGCACCGCCCTGAAAGCATTCACTTTTCGTGATCCTTTGACCGAACACCCAAGTCACATATCCAGCGCATTTGGCGAGGTTGATAACTTAAAATGATAATACAAAACAGCTATGTTGTTGGAATGACTTTTTCTTATTATGATCTGGTAGATAATTTCGCGACTTTTATTTCTTGAACATGTTTTCCGGCATATGTCCGCCCCGACTACGAGTTGCATGGTCCATTCGATCAGTCCAATTCTTGACTACTTTTTCCAATGAATCTGGCCGTATGGCGTTACTGGAGGCTTGAATATTGGCTTCCAATGCTTCAAGGGCTGCTGGTTTGTCGGCATAAGCCAAGAACTTAACTATACTCACCAGAAAAAGTAAACTAGAGGCGTTAAATCGCACGAACGAGGGGGCCAGTGAACAGGGCCACCTCCAGAAAGAAAGTTGTCACCATATTTGTTTTGCAATGAATCGAAATGCTCTTTGAACTTTGAACAGATTTATTTAAGGTAAATTTCGATTATTTGGAAGTGTTATTAAACGACTCTTGATGGCTTGCGAATCTTTATTGAACAGAAATATCAACACAGATTGCCATTCTCAGCGGCCATAAATCGATATCGTTAGTTCTCATGTAGCTAAAAACCGTTTTAGCTATTATATTTTTAAACAGTTGGCTTAAACAGCTGACGCACGTTTTTTTTTTTTGTTTCACTGTCAAATATCTTCAGTTTGGTCTATAATTTAACCATGAATCATCTTACAAACGAACAACGCTTGCAAACCATTGAATTTTATTATAAAAATGCGTGTTCTGTTGAGAAAGTTTATCGCGCGCTTCTTCCATTTTATGGTCAGTTTAATCGACCCACAGAAGCGGCTATTCGGGCTATTGTGACTAAATTTAGAACCAAATTTACATTATTGGGCATCAAACCACCAACACGCTTACGTAGAGTGCGAACTGAAGAAAATATCGCAGCTGTATCGGCCAGTGTTAATGATGGCCATCAATTATCGATTCGTCGCCGTTAGCAGCAATTGGGCCTCTGTTACTCAACAACATGGAAAATTTTGCGAAAGGATTTAGGTGTGAAGCCTTTCAAAATACAGCTGGTGCAAAAATTAAACCGAACGACCTACCGCAACGCAAAATTTTTGGTGAATGGGCTTTTGGAAAGTTGGCCGAAGATCCACTTTTTTATCGCAAGATTGTGTTCAGCGACGAAGCTCATTTTTGGATCAATGGGTACGTAAATAAGCAGAATTTTCGATTTTGGAGTGAAGATCAGACAGAAGAATTGCAAGAGCTACCAATGTATCCAGAAAAGGTCACAGTTTGGGGCGATTTATGAGCTGGAGGTATCATTGGACCGTACTTCTTCAAAGATGCTGCGAATCGTAACGTAACTGTGAATGGTGAGCGCTACCGTGAAATGATATCCAACTTTTTTTTGCTCAAAATACAATGGCTTGACTTGCATGAGATGTGGTTTCAGCAAGACGGTGCCACATGCCACACAGCACGCGTAACAATGGACTTGTTGAGAGTTATTTCACGTTCGGGCCCTGTCAATTGGCCACCCAGATCGTGCGATATAACGCCTTTAGATAACTTTTTGTGGGGCTATGTTAAAGCTCATGTATATTCAGACACGCCTGCTTCAATTAACACATTGGAAGACAACATTAAAGCATTCATATATGAGATACCGGCCGAAACATGGGAAAGAGTATGCCAAAATTGGACCAAGTGGATGGACCATTTGAAGCGCAGTCGCGGTCAACATTTGCATGAAATAATCTTCAAACATTAAATTATATGGACTGTACTATCGATTTAAATAAAAATTTCATTTTTAATTTTTCTGAATTTTGAGTGTGTTTTTTTGAAAAACTTTCCTATAGCTCTTAAAAAATCACCCTTTATTTAAATAATAATTTATTTAATAATAATAAATTAACAACAATGACAAGAGTCGTCTGTCGATTTATTTTTCATGCAAAACAATTTTCCGGTTTTCGGTTTTTACGTGAGGGCTTAATAAGTACCCGTGTTAGAAATGAAGATATTTGTCCAACTCCCCAAAATGCGTTTTAGTTTCGGCGACGACTTCCTCCTCCTAAATTTTTTCCCGCGAACCATTTCTCCAAAGTCGCAGGAAGCCAGATCAGGCGGACATGGGGTGTACGTCAGCAATTCATAACGCAACTCATGCAGTTTGGCGTCGGCAACTCCAGATGAATGTGCTAGTGCGTTATCGTGGAGAAACAGCACCTTGTTTTTCGGCAAATGCGGCCGTGTCTCCTTCAATTTTTTGGGAAAGCGGTCAAATAACTCACTGTAGTATTGTCCAAAGATCGTTCTTCCTTACTCTAAAAAATCCATGAGAATTACGCCGTTCGCATCCCAAAAAATCGTCGACATGACCTTTGCGGTCGCTGGGACTGCCTTCGCCTTCTTTGGAACAGATTCACCGTAAGAAATCCATTGTCTTGATTGTTGCTTAGTTTCTGATGTGTAATGACGAATCCAGATTTCATCAACGGTGACAACTCGGTGCAAAAATTCCTTCGGATCTCGCTGAAATTGCTCCAAACACCGGTTCGAAGTTAACAGCCGCATCCGCTTGTTGTCCACCGTGAGCAATCGCGGCACCCGTCTGGCCGACAATTTTTTCATCACAAACTTATCAAGTAAAATATTAATTGCCGTTCCGGTCGACACATCTATGGCCTTTGTTACTTCGCGCAGTTTCGTTCGTCGATTAGCGAGAATCATGTCGTGGACTTTTTGAATGATTTCCTCATCAAAAACAGATGTTCGCCCACATTTAAATTCGTTGAACCAATATCTAACTGTGGCCATAGAAGGCGAAGCGTTCCCATAGACAGCATCTCATCGCAATTTTTCCCATCCAAAAACAAAAAGCGAATTACCGAACGATACTACCCTTTTTCGTTCTTGGTGAAAATCATGAAACACGTCTTATTCGAAGAGCTGACAAATCCAAAAAATCACTCAGTCTGAAATTTGTTTTGCAGTCGTTTGCTAAATGGTAGCACACGACGCTAACACCAACCAGGAACGCCCTCTGTCATCAAACACGCGTATTTATTGAACTTCTTCAGACATTATGTTATCTATTCGCCAGATGACATCGTTTTTTCTAAATAATTTCTTTACATCTCTAACCCAGCAGCCTTCTTTCTTTATAACAATTTTTAACAGAAATGTGGCAGCCGATTTTCTGTGTACATATGTAAACACTTATTCTGATCCATTTACATAAAAACACCTTCACAAACAAGGTTCAAGACTTCCAAGTCGTCTGAGAGTATTCATATTTTTATTTATTTAATTATTTATTATTTTAGTAATCTATGATCAAAAGCTTCTTACAGACTACTTACAAGGAAAAGTAAAAGTTTCAAGAGTTTCAAGTTTGAGCAAAATAAATTTCGGAGAATGAAGTAGAGTTTGTATTGAATATTGGGTTATAATTGGGTTAAAAAACTTCAGAAGAGATTGTGAATCCATTGAGGATGATGAACGTATTGAAGACTGATGAAAGCCTCAATAAAGTGATTAAAAAAAAAAAAAATAATAATTGGCGCGTACACTTCTGTTAGGTGTTTGGCCGAGCTCCTCCTCCTATTTGTGGTGTGCGTCTTGATGTTGTTCTACAAATGGAGGGACCTACAGTTTCAAGCCGACTCCGAACGGCAGATATTTTTATGAGGAGCTTTTTCATGGCAGAAATACACTCGGAGGTTTGCCATTGCCTGCCGAGGGGCGACCGCTATTAGAAAAATGTTTTTATTAATTTTGTTTTCACCGAGATTCGAACCCACGACCTCTCTGTGAATTCCGAATGGTGATCACGCACAAACCCATTCGGCTACGGCGGCCGCCAGTTGATTAATTATCGAAAATTTACCCTCAGAGCACCTGAACATTTTAGATAATGATTTTGGCTTGGACCGTATTTGGACCTGCATTTCATTCAAAAAACGGACTGAATCGGACCCAACATTCATCAAAAGCAACATTACTGCCGACGAGACGTGGAGATGATGAGTACGACACATAATACAGACACCAGGCGACTGAGTGGAAAGTTCACCAAGAAGAAGAACCAAGACCAAAAAACCAAATCGTTTTCAGTCACAACGAACCACTTTTTTTAAGTACTTATAACAACGGTATGGTACATCACGAATTTTTGGCAAAAGGTCTGACAGTTAATGAGGTCTATTATTTGGGCGTTATGAGGCACTTACATGAAATTGAATTCGTCAAAAAAGAAAAGATTTGCGGAAAAACAACTCGTGGATTTTGCGCCATGATAACGCAACGTCGCAAGCGCCATCTTTATCCGTGAATTTTGGCCAAAAATAAAGTTACAGTAATTTTTCGAGGGCTACATCGAACGCCGGGATGACTGCGTTGGTTTTAGTTAGCCAGTTAGTTTTTAGAATTAATGAAGATCTGGAGTACACTCTTCCATAGTCGAGGCACAAAAAATGTAATCTAAATGTACCGAGGCTTTCCATATAGCTTACCATACATTAAATGGGAGTGATGTAAAATATATTGTAAGAATCCTTCTTGAACGCTTGGTTTCAAGGAAAATACGACCTTAATCTGTGTTGAGTACTTTGAAGGCGATACTAATACTTTTGAGGAACAAACTTGTATTTTGAATTTTCTGAATATATTCCGAGACCTTTTTGAGGTGGTATTTCGCATAACTTTGCCAAGAACTCTCAAAACCGTGGGAGATGAAGAACAAAAAGCAATTTTGTTACCTCTTGATATTGTTCCATAAATGGAGGAACCTTTTACGTCTTCTCCGAGCGGCAGATGGATTTTTGTGAGGAGCTTTTTCGTGGCAGAAATGCTTTCGGAGATTTGCCATTGCCTCTCGAGGGGGACCACTAATAGAAACGACTTTTTCTATTATTTGTCGTTCATGGACGAAGATTCGAACCTACACACTTCCGAATAGTAGTCAGTCACCAACCTATATGAAATTATTGCTTTATTTTTTTAAATTTCCCATTCTAATGCCAGCAATCCTCTGCCAACTTTTTATTCCTTCTTGTACCTCATTTTACGGTTACATCAGTTAACCCGAAATCCGATTTTCAACATGACTGACTTCGCCGCTATTGACTTCTACTTACAACCACTTTAGTCACTTTTCGTCCTGATTTAACTCACTTTGTTACGCGGTTAATGCGACCATAGATAACAAAATAAACTGTCAACTCGAACCCTAACAAATCAATTGTGTGCGAGTGTGAGTGTGCGTGTTTGTGCGCGTACGCAAAATAAACCTACCAGACCCACCACCCAATGCCAATAACGGAAAAGAAAACAGAACAACAGCAGCATCACCAACGTTGCACATTAACAGAGGCTGCAAAAACAACAATGTGGGATTATTTCTGCTACATTTGTACGTATGTATGTATGTATATACAACTACATTTCAAAAACCGTCCGAGGAAGGGTAAAAATAATGTGCGAAATATCACAAGTTGGCACTAAGTATAGCGCTTCCAGCGGTGAGTGGCCGGCCCCGCTTCATTTTGTGTGCTGTCTTCATGCGTGCTCTGCGCCGCTCGTTCCGCGTTGCGCATTGCTGGCGGCCGGAGCGCCTCCGAAGCTGACGCAGTTACGCCGGATTAACAACCCCTTCGCTAATACACACGCACACATGCACACGCGTTCCCATACACACATTCATACATACACATATACATTCACATGTAAACATGTATCGGTGCCTTTACGCTACGCACGAGAGGGCAAGTATCGCTCGCATGCGTTCAACCAGACAACCACTTTGTGCCCCTCGTCCTCGAGCCGCTCTGGCCTGTCGGTTCGCCCTCCATCCATTCGTCCGTGCCGTGTCGTTTGTCGAGGAAATGAGCAATTTATAAAATTGTTACGCTAAATAAATTAAAATTTTTGAAGTATTAGGCGTGAAATTGAGATTTTAAATTTGCCGATTTAAAGTATCGCAACGACGATTTGAGGTCCTTATCTCCTTGCGAAAGCAAAACTGCAAGCCCAATCATCGAATCAACAAAGTATAAGTGGAATGAGGTACAATAAAACTAAAAACTAAAGCGAATTTAATTACCAGCACCAACTCATTAAGAAGCAATGTTTTTATTGTTGCTGTGGTTGTTGTTGTTGTTGCTGTTTGCGCTGTTACTGCTGACATGCAATCGACAGGCGGTGAAGATCATCAGATCAGCTACTCCACCTTCGTGTTGCCCCTTCTGGAAATATGAAAGGCCGCCGTGCCGCCCCTGCAGGCAACAGAAAAACATCGCCACTGATACACGAATACTTAGATGCGGATTCACATGCATGTATGCATGCATACACAAATAGAATGTATGTGCATAAACTTATCGCACTCATAGTTCCTCTAGAGCCCCAAGGTGGAGCATTGCTCACATCTAGAAACCTAATCAAACATTTTCTCACCTCAACGGCAAACCCGGCAGCCAAATCGCCGACTATGTAGATACGTATGCCGCAACACTTTCACACAAACATACACACACGTAAATGCTTTTGTTGCATGCCTTAGCCAGCCCATAGTTGCATGTGTACATACACAGTTATTGCTGCTCGTTCCTCTGCCATTCCTTCATGCCGCCAAGAGGGGCGTTATTAACTTTGAACGTTCTGTCGACGGTGAATTGGAATTTTGACTGCCTGGCATAGCGTCTCTCCTCGCGTAAAGCAAACTAATATACATACACACAAACTAGTATCTATATAGTTACATACACACATGCATATACATATGTGAATTCGTGTCTTCAGTCTTTTGTTTTAACACCGAACTTCAGTTGATCTTCTGCCGCCACCACATCTTCAACTTCAACCTCTTCATTTCCAATCCCTTAACTTCTATGTATTTCGTGCGCCTCATACGGCAGCTTCTTGGTGTCTGGCGTGTGAGCATTTGCCGTAAATCAACCTGTTGCCTTGCACATGCAACGTCAAGCGCTGGGAGCAACATCGTCTGCGGCATCACCAATGTCAAAAGCATCATCAACGTGCTGATCGTCGCTTCTTTAATATGTTTTGTTCTAGTATTTATTTATATGATTATTTAGTGTTGTAAAAAGGTAATAAAAATGTAAACGATCTTCATATGTTTGTGTCTACAGCGGAGTTACTGGTCTTGTAATTAGATGGGTGAAATCTTCGTACTTCCAATTAAAACAAAAGCAACAGCCAGATAGAAAGTTAATCGATTATAAATCGGTGCTGATGCTCGACGCGATTTTTATTGTCAATTCAGTTTTGGTACCCTCGTTAATTTGTGCTGCAGGCAAAACGAGACACGATCGAAAAGAGAAACCGCTTTGTGGTCTATTCAACGCAATCTAAAGAATACTTTTCGTTTAAAGCAGCGAAATTTTAGTTGTTAAACTGTTTTATTTCACCGCGTTATGGGTGGACATTTAATGGGACCCACCACGAAGTAAAATTGAACCGAGAACTGATTCATATTAAACTGGAGAGAGATAAGCTCTTTAAAAATCAAAATAGGTGAATTTCTGATTCCGCGCTGTTCAAAGATCACAATTGTGTTTTAAAATTTTAAAACTCATAAACCTAAAATTATTCCGCACTAAATTTAAAAAAAATCATCAACTAATTCGCTTTTCGATAGATTTTAATCATTTCACAAGCAGCCGGACATTTTTTTTTTAATTTTTTTTATTTAAACTTTATTTTCAACTACTCTTTCACTAAACACACCTTCAATATGCTCTCCAAGACTAACATTCCATCTAGAATAGAGTGGCAAGCTCAAAGACCATGGAGAAGAAGGGAAATAAATTTTTACACGGATGGAGCCAAGCTAGAAAATAAAGTAGGCTATGAAGTTTTTTCTAAAGCATTACAACTAGAATCATCTCTTTGACTTCCGGGCTACTGTTGAGTAAACCATGCAGAAGTCTTAGCCACTAAGGAGGGTAACCTTAATACATACGCCGTAACAAAAACTACAATAAATATCTTCTCGGATTGCCAAGCGGTCATCAAATCTATGGAGGCAGTTATACTAAGATCAGATGGTGCTCAGAAAAGCCCGGCAGATCTAAATGATATCAACACTGTATTTGATGTGAGCATCTGGCTTCCATTAACTATATTTCAGCACTGAAGAGGACGAAGCGGGTAAACGCTTCTCGATGAATATTATTTGCCACGCATATAGCAAATATAGCTCAGGGTGAGCTTTAACTTCGTCCAAAACCATCTCCTTTTTTGCATGTTTCATAGCAATACACCTCCAGATTTTAACTCGTAGCATTTTCAGGTCGTTTATGGCTTGGTCAAGCCAGATTAACCTTGGGTATCGTCGTTGTCGCTACAAAATATTTTGAGGAAGGCAGTACTCCAGTGCACCCCAACCAACCCTCGAAGCCTTTGGTATCCTATGTGTTTAACGACGACTTTTCCCCGGCATAAGTTCAGCAGTTCGTCGTTGAAGCGTGTTCGGTACGATCCGTCATTGCAGCCTATGGGGCCAAATACCCTTTGGGATAATTTTCCCTTAGTAACTTTTAAGCTTATTTCACCAGTGCTTTTCATGTCAAGCATTCGCAGCCTTAAGATAGCACTGGCAGTATTATTGACCACTAGAGGCAAAGTTTACACTCACGTGTAAGCAGTTTAGACTTCAGCAATTTTGTGTTTACGTAAATTGTTTTTCTCGCTACCATTGTACAAATAAAATTTTGAAAATTTTTTTATTTTTTCTAAAAAACATTGAAAAAGCACTTTTCTTATAAAAAATTAAGGAAAAAATTATAAAAATACTACATAGAATCAGAGATATTTCACTTTAAAGAACAACCAGAATTTTCAACATTGATTAAATCTCAAAATTATTAATTTTTTTCAAAATTTTTCAAGTTTACTTCTATTTATGCTCAAACCTTCAAATAAACAAATTTGTAAATAGAAAAATTGGCGGCGATGTCCAAATGACACAGAATCGCTCACAAGCGAAAACGGTCTGAAGTCACCAGCATCGGTCAAAGCATACTTTGAAAAAATTGTTTCTTTCATAATATTTTTTTAACTTCGGAGAACCTCTGTTCTGAGTCGAATATGAAACTTATAATCAACCGCGAATTGGATTGATTGCCCAAATTTTCTCAAGTCACATTCGTCATTCACGATCCCAAAGATTTGTCTGTGCTATATACTTTCAAATTTTTACATTATTTTATAGCTTTACGTGATTGCACCGGCCTCGTTTCCATCGTTTATGTATGTATGTTTATAAATCGTTTAAATAGTTTTGTTTTCCTCGAGGGCAAAAAGCCAAAAACTTACCGCATAAGAAGTGGTTTAATCTGCGTTAAAGTGGTCCACTCTTCGCGAAATGAATAAGTTTAAGCGCAAACTGCCGAAACTTTCTTCACATCTCCTACTGCCGGCATACGCTTTACCCATAAAACAACCAGCGGCAACAACCTTTCTGCTCGTCCTGAACAAATCATTTTCCACATCGCCTGCCATACAACTCATAAATAATCGCACTGGCAAGCGCACATGAACTGAAAACCAACAACGTAAAGCGCCTTTTATGCCACACATGCCACATGTCTCACACGGACATACGGAGACACTGTTCGGTGTTCGCTGTTGGCTGCTGGAATGATTTATTTACACACTTCTTGGCTGGTGTTCCGTTTGAATGACATTTGCGTCCCATTGCATTTGCAATGCAGTAAATTCACTACTTGGCACTTTCGCAACTTAAAGAGGCGCAATAATTACACAACAAATAAGATGCTTAAGAGCCAAAAGAAGCAGCCAGTCGGGCAGCCAAGCGGGCCGACAAGATCGCACACCCAACTCGTTGAAGATCAGAAGTTGAAGTTCAGAGTGTGAGTGTTTGCAGAAGGAGGAGTAGAGGATATAGTGAATGGGAGCAGTCACTTTATTGGGACTTTCTTCGTTCGGGCTCATATCAAATGATGAATGGCAAGCGGAAGAAGTGGCAAGCATGTAAGTTGCATAAGACGTAATCAATTGGGTGGAATACACAGTAATACCGATACATGTGTGTACGTGTGTATAAGTAGGAAAACATTTTCCAATAACTTGCATTCTTGCATGGTATTCAAAAACCAATCCATAATAAACTTTCAATTTCTTAACTAAATGGGCCTTCTATGCGTATTTATCGCCGTCCTAACTGCTCAACATAGATGTTTATGTCAACTGTCACATTGACAGATGACACTTTTGTCAGTCACATTAGTCATTTGTTTTAATGGTGAGCGAAGCGTTTTGTCAATCTCAGCTGTCTAGGCATAACAAACTATTCTTCAACGCCACCCCAGATATCTTCCACTTTGTCTACTTGGGACGATTCCGCAAGACATTTTTATTTGTCATAATTGTCGCTGGTGTCAAAGGAAGCGACAGTTGCTAAATAGTTGCACGAAATTGCAATGCTATTTTTGGTGCTGCCGTCTGTCACTTAGTTGGACTGGTGGCGTGCGGCAGCATCTGAGGAAAACTCATAATTATCATTTTTACAGGCAATATTTCTCGGAAGTTGAAGTGATATTCAAGATTTCACTATTTCAAAGGGAATAATGAGACCAAACGGTTTAGATCTAAAATGTACAAATGAATTCCAACATTACGCGGCCTACTTTGCGGCAGAATATACTTTGCAGTAAAAAGTTTTAGGTAATTACGAAACACTTGGTTATCTTTTGATTTAGTTCGACGCTCCACATTTTGGTAAGGTAGAGAATATAAAAAAATACAACTTCTAGCTTAGCCCTCTGTATGGAACAGCAAAACATTCAAATATCAGCCTCGGCTTCACGCCAAACAGTCAGTCCGATTCTTTATGCCTCGGTCCAATACGTACGGCGCTATTCCGGCAATAGCGTCAGGCCCTTGAGCTTATCTAAAGTGACCAACTTGTTAACATAAACTAAGGATTTCACCCAGAGAGTCCCAGAGAAAATAATGGAGAAGTTGTTATCGGCGTCCAATTATGGCTGAAGTATCTCGCGCAGAGCAAACACGCCCGAAGAAGAAAAAATTTGTTAAAAAGACGTTCAAAACTTCAGCGTCGGCTGCATCATGTTTGGTGCTGTGGGAGCGGCCATCTGCTTAGAATCCAATGACTCGCTATATAAATGTGCTTAGCGGCTCTTGAACTCATCAAACATCGACGATTTACTCAATCCTGATGATTAAACAAGACTTCAAATCCAAATGGGTATATGTCTACATGGGGTAATCGGTTAATTTCCGAAAATCCCTCTGCACGAAATGCAGCCGGCGCAACGTCTATGAGGAAAGTATATATGCAGCTACCAAAAGTTAACACAATGAACGAAAGCAACACAATGGATTCGGGCCCTATTCTCCACGACGAGTTCAGGACAGCAGTAAGCTGGCGAGTGTTCGCCGTGAGGTTACCCAATCGTAAAATGTCTCCTTCCCAGCCTCGAGCCAGTCGTCGCTTGTATGGCACGTAGTGCCTTTTTGTTGGAGCCGCAACTCAGATATGTCGATGTGCATTGAACTCTAGTCACTGAAAGTCAGTTAATAGTATTCTATACTGAGTATCGTCGATGGTAAGGGTGTGTTCTTCCTCATTTCGAAAGAAATATGGGCCGATAATAGTGTCATATCATAACCTACACCACATAGTCAGTCTTTGTGGATGCGTCCATGCTTGGTCAATCAGCTGTGAATTGTGTTCGTTCCAGTTTTGGCTTGTTTCTATAGCCACAGAGCCAAAAATGGATCTCGTCCGAGAAAATGGTTTTTTGACTTAAATTGGGATCCCCGTATTCACAACTGAGCCGAAATTTCGGTAAGGTTAATTTGGTGACAAAGCCAATTTTTTTATAAAATTGTTTTTGGCGATGTAGATAGTGTACTTTATTCAGTCCATTTCCATATAATTCTCGTTATACTGCAGTTGAATCGTATTTCTCTGAACTTCGCATAGATCTCTCTATACACAAATTGGAGTTCGCAGGTCCTGCTAGGGAAATTTTCCTAATTGGGCAGGATTAGAATGAGGTGATAGTCCGTATCAATGCCTGTACCTCTGTCTTCCCTGATGGCTCCAAGATGGAATTGGGAGTTTTCTTTGAATCATCCAATCTGTATATTTCTTTAAAACTACTGCGATCCTGCAGGCATGTAAAATGCTTAGGAAACGTGGGAGCGAGGCAGATATCAAAATTTGTTCCGATAGTCAAGCCGTGATTAAGACTCTGACGACGCCATGCTGCAGATCCACAATGGTTAACTCCTGTGAGGTGGAGATCACATCTCTGAGGTGTGCAAGTAACATTTCTCTGAGCTGGGTTCGAGGACATAGGAATCGCAAAAGAATCATCTGCAAAATAAAATCCACATGAAATTAGTGAAAGAAATGTTTCTTAGAGTGTCCCTGGGAGGATTTTTTTAATTTGTTATTATATTGAAAGAAAAATCCAAAAAAAAAAAATTAAATACGAAAAAAATAAGAAAAGGAATTTAACCCTCTGTTGGGTAGCTGGGTCTGATTAGGCTTTTTCGACTTTGGACGTGAATTTAATATATTTCTATTATAGCTGACGACTTGAGCTTAAAAGTAGATTCCTAAAATTTAATTTTGTATTGTATATAACACTTTAAAAAAGATCCTCAAACAGGACAAAAAATGCCAGACCCGGGTGCCCAAGCGAAGGTTTTAATAAAGATATCCTACCGAGAGTTAAATACCTTACCTAAATAATAGAGTTGGCGATTAAAAGCAAAACAAGTTCATGTGGAATTCAAGTGATCTTCATTGTAAGTCCAATATTTGATCTTTATTAAAAAATATTATATACCAAAATTCAATTTAAACCACTTCATCTGCTACAGTGCATCATTTCACCTAACACTCAGCAACAAATTAAGCACACATACATATGCATGCGCGCCTCCACTTTGGTATCTTCAAAAACCGAAATCGTTACAAATGAGCTCTGAACTGTCCACATGCACTTATTTACTGGCACTGCCGTTGGCTTAAGGCAAAATTTATGGCCAACGCTTAAGAGTTGTACAAACTTTGCATTGTAGCATTCGCCTTATTAGCGCAATCCACATTCGGCAATAAGCCCAACTTCGGCCTGGACATCCCACATTCTGTAAAGGAAGCACACTTTTATATAGTTCGGTAAAGGAACTTTCACAAGCTGCTTCTGACCGTTCAACCTTAGGCCGCAGTCTTGAGCCAACTGAAAGACCGTTGCGTTGAAGCAAAGGTGGATCGACAGCCTGCGCAGAAGTGAGCGAGAATTATGACCGTACATTAATACGCTGTCAACACACTCATTTGTAGTAAAAATCCCGGCCGAAGTTGAAGTGTGGATCAGTTAAAATGACAAACGGCCAAAGCGCTTAAGCCTTGGTTGGAAGTGCCGATGTCGATGCCGCTGCATGTTGTGCTTAACTACCGCAAGTGGTGATCGTCCAAACAATTAAACATTTTGTTGATTTGGGTTCCAGAATTCCCAAATATAACTGCATATGTATGTATACAGCCATTGGGCTGCGGCACATGTTGCACAATTTGCGCTCCTAACCACTAATGATCGCTCATAATTTTCGCGCACAAATCGTTTGACATTTTTATATTCTCGTCTTATTTGTACTAAAATTTGCATTCTTGCCCGCTTTCGAGTGCGTCGTAAAATTCCAGCGCCATGTTGCAAGTGTTGATGGGCTTGAGTGTTTGCCCCTGTCGTGTTATTATTGATTAGCTTAGGTTTTTGGCACTTGTTTTGCTTGTTATGCCCCCGTGCGTGGAACCTTCTGCGTTTCTCTTTGTGCATTCTGCTGGTCTTAAAATTTGGATACCTTGTAAGGATAAGGCAAATATAATTTTTTGTTTCATCTTAACCCTTTTACTCCCACCCCGCTTTCTTTAGATTTGCTTACTGAATTTTTTTTTGCAGCACCTTCTGTCTCTTGATTTTCGGCCTCCTCAACTGCATGCTGCAGCTTATGTCAGTCACAGCAGGTGGCTTATTCCAACTGCCAGTTTCATATTTACTCCAGCCCTGACACTGCTGCCGTCGATGGCGCTTTCCTGTTTGCTTTGGCTGCCTACCTGTTTGTGGTTGAACAATTCACGATTTTGACATTTGTTGTTGAACGTTTGCTTTATTAACCAAAGTGGGGCTTAAGATGAATCACTATTCAGGATTATTGAGACCACTGATTTTTCATCAGATTTTGAGTGCAAGGATCGATAAAATTTAGGTGCACCTTCAAAGAAATCATAACTGAAAACCGTAGTGCTAAAAAAATGTAGAATCAATCCTCTTTACCTTCTTAATTTGCAATTTATTTCAAGTTAACCAACGAGAACTCCCTCAGTATTCTATGTCCTAGAGCAGTGGTCGCCAACCTTTTCAATGTGTTAAGCTACTTTCAAGATTTTGAAATAAACAGCGAGCTACTTGCACAAGCCAACATAAATTAAATAATACACAGTTATATTCGACATACAATCCATGTATTTATTTTACTAATATACGTTCTATATATAATAAACATATGACTTATAGTGCTTATACTTATGCATAACTACATCCATGTTCATACCTATCAATCGTAACAAAATTTTTTGCAGTCATAATGGCAAATCACAAGCGACTTAAAAAAACAACAAAACAGTAATAGTACATTATTATATAAATAAAATATGGGCAGATAAAAAGAGCATATGTAATGAGAAGGTTGACATTCTGACTCATCGATAATTTTTTTAATATTTGCAGTATAATTTGATACAGTCATTCGAATACAGTTATCAAAATGTATATATGTAAGCCGATTGCGGTATTTATTTTTAATAAATTTCATATTGGAAAAAGAAGATTCACACAAATAAGTTGAACTGAATAACGCTTTCACTTTGAACGCAACACGACATAAAACTGAAGACTTATCTTTACTTACTAAAGTCCATATACATTTTGTATTTGAACCTAAAGATTTTAAAGTCAAGTCACTTTGAAAAGCAATCAGTTCCATTTCTGTCACAGCAATGTCTTCGCCAAAGTTGGTCATAACACAAGTTGCAAACTGTTGTATATCAATGTCCATGAAGGGTGAAACAACAAATTGCGTCACTAAAGCAATTTTGCTGAAATCCTTGAAACGATTTTTGAAGTTTTCCTTCAAGTTAGAAACTATTTCCATATGATATTTACTGTCATAGGGCTCTAATAGATTTTGGGATATCTTTTCGGAAAGAATAGGAAAATGCTTAGTCGCGGTTCTTTAGGTTTTGTTCCCAAAATTCAAGTTTTGTAATAAATGCATTTATATCAGAAATCATTTCCGCTAATTCTTTATCCCTGCCTTGAAGCTGCAAGTTAAGCTCATTTAATTTCTCTGTAAAACAAGAAAACCAAAATCTCTGAGCCAAGTCGAATTTTCCAGTTCAGGAATCGGTTCATCGCGTTCTTTGAAAAATTGGAGTATAGCAGGCAGTACATCATTGAAACGTTTGAGCACTCGTCCTCTGCTTAACCATCGCACTTCAGAGTGAAGAAGTAGCTCTCCGTATTGACAGTCAATTTCATCAGCCAAGGTTTTAAATAATATTCTTTGTAACGCTTGAGCTCTAATCTTGTTCACAATTTTCACCACCAGTTTCATAACGTTGTTCAAGTTTAGAAAATTTCCACATAATGCTTGCTGATGTATAATACAGCGGTAACTAAGAAATTGTGGAAAACTTGCATCCTTATGACATAGCGCCACGAGCCCCTTATCACAACCCACCATAGCTGGAGCACCGTCAGTTGTCAGGCCTCCCATTTTTGATATTGGAATTTTCTCAGAAGAGATGAGATTTTTTAAATGAGAAAACAGCTCTAGCCCAGTAGTATGTCCTTTGAGTAAAATAAACTTCAAAAAATCTTCTTTAATTGTAAAATCACTAAAAGCCATCCTGACAAATAAGGCCATCTGTGAGGTGTCAACTACATCTGTTGATTCATCCGGTTGCAGTGAAAAATAAATACAGTTATCTAAGTCACTTCTTAACTGTAAAAAAATATCATTGCTCATTACTTCTACTCGCCTCATCACTGTATTAGCAGAAAGTTGCATAGATTTTATAGCAGACACTATTTCGTCTTTATTTCTAAAGTTGGCGAATAAAGAATCTGCTGCTTCCAAAAATGCTTGTTTTATGATTTCCCCGTCTTCATAAGGTTTTTTCTTTTGTGCAATTATCTGGGAAACACGATAAGATGCTTCAGTTGCAGCCTTATTTTTGTCGATTGTTTTCAAAAATATTGACTGTTGTCCAATTAACTGGATTTTTAAATGTTTCAGTTTTTCTTTTCTGGTGGCAGAATTTAACGGGAATGCCTTCTCAAAATTCGAATGTACAGTTTTATGATGCCTCTCAATATTTACTTTTTAGGAACTGACACAGATGTATTACATAACAAACAAACACTTTTGATTTTAACTTCTGTGAAGAAGTATTGTTCTTCCCATTCCGAATGGAAATGGTATGTCTTCGCCTTCTTACTACTGCTTGCCATAATGTTTCGAACTCTAACCCAACCGCTGCACGCAGAACGTTGATAATGCCGTTCAGTATTAAACTGAGCGCAAGGTCGACGTGCATTGCTTATATATAAAGCCAAAAAATTCTCGAACACGCTAATCGGCTCCAGCCAAGGCGAATTTATTACAGGTGACAGCAAACACATATAAGTAAAACCCTACATGTATTTGTTGTTGCGTTTGGTGCAAGCATCATGTCAAAATCAGCAAGCAAATGTAAACATACGAATGTAAACATACCAATACATAGAAACAAAGCATATCATTTTGACGTAAGCCATACCTACGGCGAAAAATTCAGCTGGGTGAATGCTGTCACCTTATTAAATCCACCTTGGTTCCAGCCGATCCTAGAACGAAGACGCGACTTCGCGTCGTGTTTGTCGGCGCGAAATCGCTTACCGCAGTGTTGCCGCTGTTTATCTATTTATTATGAAAATTTCTGAAATTTGCTAATACTGGTATGATTTTCAGACTTTTGGATTTTTTGCAACGTGAGCAGCGCGAGCTACCAGAATTGCCTTTGTGAGCTACCGGTAGCTCGCGATCGACGGGTTGGCGACCACTGTCCTAGAGCAACCAGACTTGGGCACTCACAGCTTGATTGCAGCTTCAACATCCTGCTAGCATGGCCCCGTTTGCTCAGTTATTTTGCAGGCATCCTTGTTATTTAGTTCATCTGTCAATGGTCTGCATCAGGAAGAGCGGAAAGATCTCCCTTTTGCGGATAGGTAGGCTGGTCTTCCGCGCCTGCGACTCCTTTGGAAGTTCCAGTCTAGTGCATTTCTTGTGATCTCATCTTAGGGTTTAGGCAACATATGCCAGATCCAGAGCTTTTACGACGCTGGATTTCTATGTGGACTGGTACTTATTTGGACATATCCCAAAGGCACGCATTACTTATTACATTGGCCCAGAATATTGGCATAATCCTACGCAGGCAGCGATTTAGAAAATATTGCAAAGTTTGTAGTGTGCACTTTAGCGTCGAATATCCTCAGGTTCGTACGTCTGGAAATGTGAGTTGCTCTCCATGCTTGTCGAGCATATTAAATGCTGCAAGGTAACAAAATCCATCCACGTCTTCCAATGGTATGACGGTAATTTGAAGAGCTTGCGTTTCGGTAGTGTTGATACGCATTACTCTTGTTTTTCTAATGTTGATTTTAGGTCCAGCCTAGACTATGTCTTCGTTCTGACCAAAAAAACCCCAAGTACAGCTCTTTTATGAGATCGCTAATTTTTGCAGCTACTCCTTTGCATGCGAGAGCCTGTCAAATTGCTTCTTGTTTAAGAGTGTCGAATACTTTTCCAAAATCAGTGAAACTGAAGCAGAGAGGCGTGCGCCATTCAACCGTCTGCTCCACAACCACTCTCAAGATGTTTACATGGCCAACTCATGAGCAACGGGGGCTTAGTCTTAATCGCTCCATCAGTGAAGTGGATAACCTTTTGGGGATTATGGGTGGAATGATTTTACTCGCCATGCTAAGCAGCGTGATTCCTCTCCTATTTTTGCATTCGGATAGATTATCCTTCTTCGAGAGAATAGTGATAACTCCTTCTTTCAAATCGCATTTGTTAACTCACTTTCATTGGGGCTGTGGTGGGGATATCACGGCGTGTTATGTGATGTAGTCAGCTACATGGCTGAATGGACTGCAAGGGTGTCACTGATGATTTCTAATTATCCTTATCCCGAGAACTTTTATTTGAAAAACACTATTCCAATTCCCCACACGAAAAGACTTGGAAGTTTCGAGGTCATCGAATATACACCGTCGCCCACGCCGCAATCCATTTTGGATCCGTCAATGTAAAGTGCAGTTGTATTCTCTTTGAGCGATGAGGAGTCAATCGCCGCACTTATCAAATCGAAAACGAAAGTGAGGGAGAGAATAGTTTTTCTAATATTTATTGATTTAAGATGAATAAGCAAGCACCGACTTTTAGAGGAAGGAATTCTCTTCTTCTTGATTGGCGCGATAACCGCCCGCTTAAGCGTTTTTGGCCGAAATATAATGAAATTGGTTCAGTAAAATTTAAAAAACTCAAAGCACACACAAAGGCTTTCTGGGCACGTTCAAGGCTACTAATATGACAAGCATAATAGATCTTTGGAGACTTCGGCCTTGGAGATAAAGACAGCTTATCCCAGCTTCGAACGCCCCAGAGAGGTGTTTAACAGCTTTAGATTATATGGATGAACAAAGTCTTAACTGAAACGTCGGAACTCAATATGGATTTTCCTTCACAATAACGACAGCATGCCAGAGATAATCCAGGTTTTTCAGAATTTGCAAATGAAACGTAGACTCACACTCGCAGTATCTAAATGCTCTGCAAGTCATCGCATGATCAACCTAAGTACCTGTACCTTTTCTTGTGATGAGTCAATGCCAATGCTGTTTTCTCTCTATACAACTGTCACGGCTATAATAAAATCATCAAGTTGTAGACAGCGTCCCCCGTTCTACAGAAAATTGCAGAGGCAACACCACAACCCCCGACTCAGCACAGTTGCTTACATACACACATACAGCACGCGTGCGGGGATACCGTCACTTAGTTTTCCATGCATTTGGAACAAAATACATAAATATATTTTACCTGATCACCGCCGGCAACATCCAACTCACGAACTAAATATTTAATACAGCAACAAATTTATTTGCAACTCTTTGACTACCAGACATCGCATAAAATAATGAAATATATCTATATTTGTGTGTGAGTCAGTGCGTCTTAACTGCACCCAGAGTTACTAAGATAGTCTTAATAGCAAACGTTTTGCATCACATCAGTGGACTTCACATCACAGCGCAAAGTCGCTGCGCCGCACGTCACATCATCAAAATTGCCAACATGCCAGAGATTACCAACTGTCAGTCGAATGTCATGCTAGTGGAACATACGTCATCCAAAGTGTTGAACTAATTTAACAGCTGTTGAAAAAACAACAACAATATGCTAAATAGCAACAAACACTTGTTCAAAGCTAACGCATACATGCACACACATACATATGTATGTGTGTGCAAGCGTAGTTTACCATTCACGGCGCATTTCTTGATGGAACGAGCAAACTGTCTCGAGAAGTTGAACATATCAACCAAAAACTATTCACACACACACATGCATGCATGTATGTGTATATGTAAGTATGTATATACGTTTTGAGCTATGTTTGTCTGATGGAAAAGTGCAAAAACAGTGGCACAATTAAAATGCTTGGAGATCCGAACATTGCCACTGTCAGTGCCAAAGCAAACGGCGGCAGCAGCAGCAGCAAAACAGCAACAACAAAATTATTGCAATACAATTAACTACACATTAAAAACATAATTATCGCGTTGCAACGACCGCCCGGCCGCTGTCGGCCGTCGGCTGTCGACAGTATCGTTGCCGCACTAGAAGTGGCGTGATCGCTTTGCTATTGTTGGAACTGTTCTTCTGCAGTGGCACAGCCACTGGCACTGTCTGCTTCTACTGCTGCTTGTGCTGCTTTTGCGGCGTCAATTGCAATTTGTTGCACGAGCATGTCTTTGGCGATTCCGTTCATGGCCACCGGCCTTAGCTCAAGTGCAACAACATCCACCAACGCGTGCACATACACACACATATGTACGTACATAGGCATCTAGGTGTGTTTGCTACACATATTCAGCGATTTTGCAAAAATCCGGCGCGCCTGATCGTGGCGGCGATCGTGTTGTAATTAGAAATTGTTGTTCATAATTGGAATTGTAAATGAAACCAGCAGCCTGCGCGGCTAGCAACAGCAACAGCAGCAGAAATGTGCATACAACAGCGACTAGAAGTGGCAATATTCGCTTCGTAGCGGAAGTTAATAATTTTGTTCCGTGTTACCAACACTTTACATTGCCTTAAAATGCATAAATACATACATATTTGGTCTTGCCATAAGTTCTGTGACAAATTCACAGAAAAAATATTCCGTTATTTTTGCTTTTGTTCGTATGCATTATCTACTTATAAATTATACTCAGTTTCTTAGCAAATGAGGTTTACAAATTGTGAAAAAACCTAATATATCAAGAAGTGGCAGACAGAAAAGGAACCGCGCGGTCCGAACCAGTGGTCTCGCAGAAATCCCCTGAGAAAGCTGAAAATTTTGTCCGGGAAATGAATGTATTGATCAGATCCATGTCAAGACTAGTTACGGAGGATTCACACATAAAAGCCTTCCGTAATTCTACTGGTCATCTTTTGACAATTAGACTCGACAGAAGCTGCTTGCTTCGGTGGTACGCGATCAACGGCCATGAAAATATTTTTTTTTAAAGAAGAGAAAATGTTCACTGTTGAAGAAATTTTGATACGGCAAAACGACAAAATCTATGCTCAAATTTCTAAAGACGCAAGAAATCTTATTTCAAGGGCAAATGGTGTTCAGCGTAGCCACCATCCAGCCGCCGTAATGATGAGGAGCATTTTTTTACATCTCTTCAATTCTGCGAAAAAGGGGTTCAGACCGGTGCATAGCCGCAGAAGATTGGCCGTCTGGGTGTCCAGATATGAATCCATTGGACTACAGTTTGTGGCCAGAATTGGAGAACACGGCCTGTCGAAGACCTCACAGAAATGTAGAGAGTGTCAAGCAATCTTTAGGTCGAGCTGCAAGAGCTGAATGGCCTAGTCGTTTGAAGGTTTGTGGTAACCATTTCGAATGTAAATTAAATTTTTTTTTATTATTTGGATGATTGAATAAAACTAACTGCATTAAAAAAGTATTATAATTTCACATCTATAACGGATTTAACTTGTAACAGAACTTATGGCAGGATTAAGTATATATGAACGCACTGGGGCTGGCGCTTCTTGTCTTCCTTTACATGCTCTTCGGTCGTAAGTTCTTATTCTGTTAGTTCTGCCTTTGAATTTTATGTTAAGTAGTATAGAATTCTATACTAATGCCAATTCGATTCTGATGAGTCCATGTGATGAGAAGAGCTGACGGTATGCCACAGAGGTACACCCAAGGATGATAAATGATATGGTTTGTTTTCCCGAGGTAAAATTGTGGGAGTAACTATTAACTATATTGAAATTAAGAAAAATATTGCTAAAAATATATGGACCTGTAAATCTAAAAGATAGTACCAAGCGAGTTAGATATAATCATGAACTGGAACTGTTAGCAAAAAACGAAACTGTGAAAAGATTTATATAATCTCAGAGATCCGTGCCACGTGCTTAGAATGCACAAGGAGAGAGCAACTCGAAAGGCAGTAGAATTACGTCCTGTCGGAGACCAAAGAAGAGGATGTCCTAAAAAGAGATGGCCCGAAACGTGGAAGTCGATCTTGAAAAGCTAAATGTGTAGCTGTGGAGAAGATAGCCTTAGATAGAGGCAAATTGAACTCTTATCCTAAGAAGAAGAACTTCAAGGGCCACGTCATTGGGATTCAGCACCAGAATTCGTCCCCTCATTTCAAACGTACCATATTCTTACGCTCGCCCAAGCAGTGTTATTCAGACTCATATTATTACACTCCAAGATCGGCTCTGCATAATCGAAAAAAGGGTTGGGAGCAAACTAGTACACTCTTGGTGTGTTTGTGACATTGAAGGAGCTTTCGACCTTTGTCACCTTTGACTCTATGTGTTCTTATTTGCAAAGGCATGGAGTAGAAGAAATCACTCTCAGATCAATTCGTGCTATGCTATCCAAGAGACTGCTTATCACAGATGGAGAAAGCGAAGAAGAAGTCAAGGTTGAGGTTAAAAAGGCTACCCACAAGGCGGCGTACTTTCTCCAGTACTTTGGCGCTGTGTTGTGCCAAACCAATGAAGATAGCGGATTTGAATGGCACTGAGAGGAAGATGCTAAGTACTCCCAAGCTACAGGACAGATGGCTACTAAATACTTAACCGAAGTCTATGCCATCTTGAATATAGCTAATTTATTAAAACTAGCGGGGTCCTAATATTGGAATTTGTAGTGACGTTAAGCTACACTGAGAGCCCTTGCTAACCAACGTTGCTTTTCGAAATTAATCGGTGAACCTAAGGCAAAACTGAATAGTGCTGGAAATCACAAAAAAGTTTGTCTTATTTAGGTACCTGAATATTTTGATATTACAGACAACGATTATGGTTGATAAGTTGGCTAATGAAGGCTCTGCAAGTATACCACTAGGCCCTGTACCCTTTCTAGATGTCAATTCTGCATCGATTCAACTATGGATTGACGACCTCATGAAGTCTACTGATAGAAGACGTTGGTCTGAGTTGAGCTCTTGCAGAGTAGCCAAGTAAATAAAACGTAGTAATGAAAAGTGCCCTCAAACCAATTTTTCCGTCTTACGATCCATATAATATCACTCCTGTCCCTCAATGCAATCCGTTTTCCAAATACCACTAACGATTTTTGGTTCGATATTTTGTGTAAAAATTAAGTTTTGATAGATTATCAGAAAGCAGAAATGCCACAAACGATCACTACCTAAACACGCGAGCGCATTCTTCTGCTCTCATTTATGGATGCGTTCCTGCTCACTGCTGCTGCTACTCGGCTTGTTCTTCATAAATTATACATAACATTTCACTTTAGCGTGCATTACTCAAATGCGATCTTTATCTGGCCAAGTGCTTGGCTGTATCTCTAAACGGTTTTTATGATGTGCCATGACGTTTCGTTACGTTCGTTATGTTCGTAAATGCTCATCACCACCAAACGTGTTCGTTCTCAGCTGATAATTTAAGTATTTTACGACCTACTGGAACCGGCCACAAGCTATAATATTTACATACAAACACACTTATGTACATAGAAGCGTTATTGGCTGGTTTGTTGGCTATTACACTCGTACTCACATGCATCCATGCTTTATATGAGTATGTGTATGTGGATTGAAGTCATTATAAATGTAGTAGAGGGGCTTCCAAACTCGAGTTTGTTTCTTAGCAGTGTTTTGCTTTCGCTGCTTTTACAGATGGAAGAAGCTAATCTGTCTTTTGATGGATGTTAGTAAAAAATTTAACATTAAAAAAAAAATTCAATTAAAATCCTTTAAGCCAATATTGTAGGCCTTTATAATCGTTCTACGACGCAAGTATAAAAAAGTTAGAGGAATAAAATGTAGCCTTCCCACCAGCTCGGCGCTAGTCAAGTATTGCGACATCGAGATATCGTCAAAGTATTGCGACATCGGGATATTTTAACCCAACATTTGAAGAAAAAAGAATCAAACAGGTGGAAAAAGGAAGAAGTGGCTTTGGATTAGAGGTTGACGACTAACAGTGGCTAATTACGTTCGTACAACCGCTTCAAGCTAGTGATGAATTTCACCATATGTGTAATATTTAAACCCGCAATATTTGCCCGACGAGAGCCGGGTAGCTGAGAAGAAGATACTAAGATGATTCCATCTCATGCTTCAGACCCCTTCTACAGAAAGGACTTGAGACAGTCCCAAGTGTCGCCGCATGAACACCTAACAGACACTGTCCGGTAATGATACCTACCAAACTCGAGAACTGCGGCTTTGTTAGAAGCTCTCTCGAGCACCACCGATTTACCTGTATCCTGAAGATGCTCGCTCCAACGTAGAATCTCTCTTGCCAACAAGTGCTACTTTGGACTAAGTAGGCAATTGAGTAGTAAAGTCCTCTCTCGACGAACAAAACTAACACTCTACAAGACTCTCATCATGCCCGTCCTAACGTATGGCGCAGAAGCTTGGACGATGACAACATCCGATGAAGCGACGCTTGGAGTGTTCGAGAGAAAGATTCTGCGTAAGATTTTTGGACCTTTGCACGTTGGCAACAGCGAGTATCGCAGACGATGGAACGATGAGCTGTATGAGCTTTACGACGACATAGACATAGCGCAGCGAATAAAGATCCAGCGGCTACGTTGGCTGGGTCATGTCGTCCGAATGGATACAAACGCTCCGGCTTTGAAAGTATTCGATGCGGTACCAGCTGGTGGTAGCAGAGGAAGAGGGCGGCCTCCTCTGCGTTGGAAAGATCAGGTGGAGAAGGACTTGGCTTCACTTGGTGTGTCCAACTGGCGCCGGTTAGCACGAGAAAGAAACGACTGGCGCGCTTTGTTAAACTCGGCCAAAATCGCGTAAGCGGTTATAGCGCCAATTAAGAAGAAGAAGAAGAAGATGCTCGCTACTTAGCACCTTTGCGCACTAATCCAGCACTCGCTGAGTGATGAGTATAGTAGAGTAGTACTCTTTCCAGGAGTAGCTCAAAGGCTCTCAAGGGAACCCAAATGCGATGAAACCGTCTCCAGGCTCCTCTGCCCAGCAGTTTCCCTCTATGCCGCTGTGACTGGGAGCTCAAATGAGCTTAGTATCGAAATATTCGGATGCAATCTAGGGATAAATCAGGCATTCTCGTAGCATCCGAATGCACAAACAACGAGCCCAAGACCGCTTAGCTGCCGGAGTAAATATTTACGTCCTTTACAGTGATTACAGAAGTAGGCAACGAATTCATTGCTCACTTAATTGTGGCCACTTCCACTAGGAAAACACCAAACTGGTCCGGAAACCTAAATTTGACCCTAATGTGGAGCTCCTCGCAGAAAACTCTCCCACCAACTCTTCCGTGCAAGTTCCAACCACCCTTAAACATGTTTGCCATGCCCCAGAATTTTCTGCGTTCTGCGTCTATTTTACTGGGACTCATCAGCAACATAGAGATGTTTCTATGTCCTGGAACTCAGATTGGAGAAATGTTAACTGCACACTCAAGAAATTTGATCACCTCTGACCAGTTTGGATCTACACCATGGCGTCGTTAGATCCTTGATAGGAGCTTGACTAAAGACCTCTGATTGAAGATTTTGTGTGTGCTGAGCTTGAAGGAATAAACATTAACTATGTCTATTTTCAACAGGATGGAGCTACAAGTCACACAACACGGGTGGTCTTTCAGTTTCCCGGTCGATTAATTTTACGCGATATAAACTGCCCACCTAAATCCTACAATCTATCTCCACTAAACTACTTTTTGTGGGATTTTTTGAAAAATAAAATCTATGCAAATAACTCAGCTCCGATTCCAGAGGGAAAACGCCGCATTCGATTCGAGATTGCGGAACTCGTAAGAATGTGAGCGAATCCTAGAAAATTTTTATTCTTGTATGACAGCCTGTGGACGTAACCATGGTGGACATTTAAATAATTACATTTTTCACATACAATTTTTTAAAAACGTATTTTCGAGAAAACAAAAATAATGAAACCTTATAGAGTCTAAATGTTTACATGTTTTATTTTTTTTAAATATCTTGGCGCATCTTTTGAAATTCCCGTTACTATCTATACAATTTATTTATGCTCTGATGAATTATAAATATTTAAATTAACAAAAAAGGAACTATAACCTGAAAGACCCTAAAGTTTTATTAGTTGTGGCTGCTTGTGTTACTTTGCTACTCTGCTGCTGTTGCCATTGTTTTTGTGTGGCATTGATATCAAAATTAAATGAACATGATTTTAAACGTTGATTTTACATTTTAATCGCCATGATTTTCTCGTATTTCCAACGCTCCTCATGAATGTAAAATTCTCGCTTGCCTGTGGTGGCTCCATCCACTCATTTCCGTTTTCTACCAGCCGAAGCTCTTCTATTACGAGTATTGTTTTTGGCTTCGGATATCAGTAATCAATGCTGTTGTTATAAATGGCCGTATTGATGATCGTTGAATGACCATTTAATGATCGTTTGGTCGTTTGATTTTAGTGTCTACGAGCTGGGGTCTAAAATAAATACGACGAAGCTAATCGGGAGTATTGTATAGGTATGTGGAACGGCGGTGGTGGGTTACCAGACTACTTAGATTCAAAGACTAGAAAAAGTAGTAAATAAAGTTGATGGGTTTTGTGTAATGAATACACTCAGATTTATTTCTTTCCCGATAACATTTTTCATGTTGAACGATTAAATTTATTCAGAATCGCATTATTTCGTGAAAAGTGTTGAGTAGTTTTTTTTTTGTTCATATTCTTTACAGAATGGACCTGCTAAATGTTAATGTTTCTATCACTAATTCATTTTATTTGTACTAATTTATTCATAAGAAATCACTACTTCACTTTTCAAATGGAAAATTCATTAATTTATGGGGGTGCCTAATACTTTTGGCCAAGGCTGTATGTAATTACGTAATCTTCATACTTTCTGCTCTTTTTGATCTCTTAAACCTTTGTAGGTTGTTATTGTTATTGATCGTCAAATCCACAATAATCAAAACTGTCGCTCTGGCATCCCTCACAGCGTTGCGCATAATTTTCAATAAATCCCATTGTGTTCACTAATCTCCCGGCGCATCGAAATTTCACAGAGTGTGAGTATCATAAAAACAAAAAACGCACCCAAAAAACACTTTGTTGAAATCATTAAAATCTTGTAGTTTATCACCAACACCAGCATTGAGACTTCCCATTGTTAGCGTCTCGCCAACTCAGTGAAACTGTCCGATTGATTTAATCCGTTCATTAAGTTTTTTGACATAAGTTGCTGTTTGTCGCGCTTGGATTTCGAATTATAGCCACACATTTGCACCCCAACTCCCCTCTCTCTCTCATTTCAATATCTGAACGTTTTCAATCGGTTGCCCTTTCGTAAGACTCCACTGCTCAGTGAAACTCTACACACTTGAATGACAATAATGCCATAAGACAACTTGACTGACTTTTTAACGTATGAATTTTCTGCGTTTGTTTTCTTCTCTTGCCTTCATTTTGATGTTCTTATTTTTTTTCGGCAATATTTTGACACTTGCATCAGTGCCATTAGCGATGGTGTTCATATAAAACGGACAATAGGTTCTGGCTTTCGCTAAAATAGTTAGTGAGCTGATCACATATTAACTAAGTGGAAGAGGTAAGTGGAGTGCAGGATAAGGAAAAGTTATTTAATTTAGTAATAAACATTTAAAAAATCTGGAAATTGATCGCATTTTAAAGAATATCTATCGGTCATGCGTCTTGGGCACAGAAGGCAAACATATCCATTATTTAACAGTTGCGCTGTTAAATACTTGCCATGAATGTGTTTGTTAACAATATGTTTTGTTGTAGTTTAAGAGATTGCATCCATCTATCATAGTGAAGAAACTTCAAATGAACAATCTCCCACCGCTGATAGGATATGACAAGATCTAAATAAGTCCGTAATTTAGAATAAATATTCAATGTACGAAAATGAGCCACTAGTAAGATCTTGCATACTTTTGGTATTTAGAATATCTCATCAGGATCCATCTATGTACGAGAAAACTTAATTTATTGTTGATTTCGCATAAGTCTCCCGATTTCGTATATTTTGAGAAGCTTCACTGATTCCCTCTCAAAGCCAGAACGGTCGGCTTAGCTATGCAGATTCCCTAGAAGATTTCTTATTGAACTGCTTCAGAAACGACTGTCATTCTCCAAATATCTCGCTTCCTTTTCGGCGTCCTTTCCCGTCACCTTAACTATTGATGAGCAGCGTCTTAGGAATAATCTAACCTTCTTCAGTTAATGTATTTCGTATCATGAAGTTTTTAAATAAGCTTGGACGATGACAATATCCGATGTGGCGTCCGTTGGAAAGATTCTGCGGAAGACTTTTGGGTCGGCAACGGCGAGTATCACTAGCGATAGAACAATGAGCTGTATGAGCTTTACGACGAGCGGTTATTGTGAAATTCGAGAGGAAGAAGAAGATCCGATAATACCAGAAAATATAGTCGACATCATGATGACTTCAAGTATGCGTGAGATAAGTTTGCGATATGCCACATCCATTAGAGCACGCAGACATCTACGCTGCTAAGCAGATTATGCTTAACAAATTAACGGAATTTCAAGTTTGGCATATCTTCAAAGGAGATGCTCTACAGTTTCCCTTGAGCCCTACTCCCTACATTTCCTGCACTTCTCGCTGTCCGAGATTCCTATCTTATAAGCACACGCTGCTACTGGGCTATGTCCCGTCAACACGCCTATCATAATTCTACTTATACCATCTTTTCGTATTAGTGATAGTACAAATCGAGTACGACTGTGATCGACTTATTTACATTCTTCCAAGTGGACTGACTCTCCTATCTTGTCCTGGATTTGCATGTCCTAAATCATGTTTTCGTCAAGTTCGTTGTGTAATATCGTATTGAATTTGGTATTTCGTTAACAAAATTCGAGGATAGGGAAAACCCGTTTTTCGCTATATCGTCTTCTATCCCGTTCCTTTCAATGGCCTAATAGCCTTGAACCCAGTATAAATGTAGCTTACAATTCACAGCCAACTTGACGAACTTGCCCTTTCCCCCCTTTAAAACTGGAGCCGTATTCCATATTGACTATATTGTTCCAGTTTATTCAGCTATATCCATAGATTCCGTATGAGAGTTCGTTTAAGGCTTTTAGTGTTCCTGCAGATTTCGCTGCAAGGCTTTCTGCAAATAGATCTATCGGTAGTAGGTCAAGTATATATTCGTGGGCCGCCGTTGAAGTCGATGTAAGACAAGTATGTTGGGAGGGGGGTGGACAGGCCCAACTGGTATCCTTTCCTTCGGAAATAAAGAAAACTGTGGAGGATTAAAGTATATGCAACTTTTGACGGACTGTACGGGCAGAGCAACTGACGTAGGGCCTATTGCCCAACCGTCTTCCTTCGATTTGCTTACTAGGCGGCCGACGTAGCCGAATGGATTGGTGCGTGACTACCATTCGGGAGTGCATAGGTTCGAATCTCTGTGCATGAACAACTAATAATAGAAAAAGTTGTTTCTATTAGCGGCCCCCAAGGCAGGCAATGGCAAACCTCCGCAAGTATTTCGGCCATGAAAAAGCTCCTCATAAAGGCTTTCGATACTTTCTCCATGTAAAAAAAATAAAATTGGTCGAAGGCGAGAAATATAAACACTAACACTCGCACCTTTTTTTGAAAAGAATATATATTATAATTATTATATATTTTTCAAGCTTTATCTGAATTCGCCGAAAATGGTGTTTATTTTTGTGTTGAGTTAAAGTTACAAAAAATTATTATAATAAAAGAAATATGGGCTGAAATGAGGGATAACAATGCCATATTCTAATTATGAAAAATTTTTTAATTTTTTTCTCATTCTTATTTATTATTTTTCTTCACGAACTAACGGTTTTTATTTTCTTTATTATGGCTAGTAGCTACTGAAAACACATCTATGATACTTAACGATTTATATTCTTTCACTTTTTTTGCGGAAAACTTAGACGCGAAATATTGCCGTTATGTGAATAAGCAGCTTGACGATTTATGAATAAAGCTGAGCTGAGTCCCATACATAAAGGCTGTTCGCTTTGTTGGGCTGGCCCATTGTCGTTTTAAGCTCAATTAAGCCATTCAAAAATACAATCATCCTATTTTCTTTGAGCTAAGAATACTGAGAGTTAATTTTGGTTGTATTCTCGGATCTATAAATGAATGAATGAATGGCTTAGGTGGGAAATTTGAACTTTCTGTTTACTCTTGGCTTTTCATAGAATCTTTCTCGGCTTTAATTCATAACTGCGTGAGCGGATTAAGACATTAGGGTCACACTTAAATTGTTGTACGAAGATTAAGCCATTTTGACATTTACATATAATTTTCTGAAACGGCTTTTGGCTATATTTTCGCTTATGAATAGGTAGGCCTGTTATTGTGCAAATATTAATGTTCTAAAATTTTGCCCAAATGGCATATTGCGGCACTAGCCTTTGTTAAGTTCAATGGCAGAGGTGGAAACCGTTAAGCTCATCTTTGCTTTTCGCTGATGCCATTATCTTCATGCCACATACATTTAAGTATGTATGTGTGTGGATACTTGGCTGCATTAACATTTTTACAGCTTATTTATCTTTTATGCGAAATATAAATGTGCCGACATGAATCTACACAGTATTGCTGGTTTGCTTTTATTATGAAGAGCGCTCGCAGCGAGTTGTTCGAAATAAAAAGATTGGCAAAGTAATAATTTGTTTTACGATAACCAAAGAACAAAAAATATTTTTCAACAAAATTGCCTAAACAAAATAAAAATACGTGCATATGTCTGTATGGTCCTAAAAACCCAAGCAACCGACCTACCCGAGCAGCTACCCAACAACTCATTCACCCACCAACTCACTCAATTAAATGTGCGTTATCTATGCGAAATTTTAAAGCGTTTACACATAAATCCTTGTAATTTTATGCTGCTTATTTGCTGTTAACCCAAAATGCTTTGACAACCCATTCACTAACACATGCTTACACGCTCTTTACCAGCCACACCCATACGCTGAAGACGAAACGAAAAAACAAACGCCTAAAAACGTAGCTAAAACCTAAAAGAATGACAAGGGGTTAAAAAAGGGATTTTAAAATTCAACTGCAGCTTATATGGCTCATCATAAAAATAAATTTCACCCACACCGACGCCATTAAGTCTTCAGCGAAGCATTTGCTAGTCGCTCCTTGCACAGAAAGTTAGCAACTGCCAGTCAGTGATGCGCAGCGGCAGACAAAGTTTATCGAATCCGCGCGCCCCAACTGCCAGCTTTCGCCCACAGTGCATTGTATTGCTTTCACCCCTGCAACACTAAGCTACCGCACACGCACACCTACACATCCACAAAGACGCTCGTTAAAATGTGAATTTAAACAGGAAATGGTTTTGGAAAAGAAAAGAAGGAAAAAAGTTGCTGTGAAAAAACGCGCGCGCACATCCTAAAATGGCGCATTAGCCCACACGCTGCATGAACCCTTCAGTGGAAAATTTACGCTATAAACTGAAGCAGGTAGTTTGAGAATTTTTCCGCACATTTTCATGCCACAAAACTTTTCGACGCGCTCTTTTACAAATTACCAACAACTTTATTTTTATTTTATTTTCAACGCATTGCCCGCACTTCGTTGTCTCACCGCGCCCATCTCCGACCTCAGACACAAAGTAACGGTTGTATCCAACAGAGTTGTGGAGTTGAAAACGTTCGCAACATTTTCGTTTTCTCGTCGCCGCCTCATTGAGTTGTTAAAGTGTTAGTGAGCTTTTTGGGGTTTCACAATGTGCTGCTATGCACACACACATACACATGCACACAAACCGAAGTCTTACTTACCGGAAAGCATACACAAATCTACATAGCTACAATGTTCATATAATTGCAAAAGGAAATTGCAAATGTCTGTATTTGTGAGTGTGTGGGTGAGAGCTTCAGTGTGGGTGTGCGGGTGGGCATGCTGCCGTTGCTGCTGATACCAGATAATCCAGTTGTAAAATGTGTGCTTTATGTAAAAATTAACATTCTTCATCTAACGTCTGCCCGCCCCCCTAGTACGTAGCATAACTTCGCCAACCCCAGCGCCATTCAGTCAGAATGTTGTGAAAACTCATTTTCATGAAATTAAGTAGCAGTTGCCTTGGCCACTTCCTCTTGGTCTTCCGCTCTCTTCCTGCGATGCACAAATTTTTTTGAGCAGTTTTATGTGCAGAGTTGAAATTCTCGACTCACTTAATTCGCTGTTGCCAAGTAATTACAAAAAATTATGATATGACGGTATGGTCTAATGGCTTGCAAAGATGAATAAGGAGATACACACACACTTAAAAACATAATATTTTACAAAAGTTATGATTCGGGCAATTGAAGTAGATGATTTTTAACGACTTTAAGAAGTCTGAGTTTAGCTAGTCAGGCTAGGTTCGGTTCGTTTAACCTGGTTTGGTCGATAGAGCTACCCCACCGATAGTCCACCCGCTTGGTGACTGTGACTATCGCGAGTTTAAGCAGACACTTCCAAACCACTGTTGCGATATATTCCAATCCATCAAACTGTGGTGCCCCCAGATATCTTAAGCGTGTCTTGAACAACGCAGAACATCCGCAAAGGAGATAATCTACAGTTTCTCTTGAGCCTTATTCCCTACATTTCCTGCACTCCTCGCTTCCCGAGATTCCAATCTTCTAAGTATACGCTGCTACTGGGCCATGTCCCGTCAGTACGTCTATCATAGTTCTACAATCTCTTCATGTTAGTGATAGTATAAATCGAGTACGACTGGATCGTCTTGTTTACACCTGATCTTAGCATTCCTGCAAATGAACAGACTCTTCCATCTTGTTTTGATTTACTGATTCTAGTTCGTTGTATAATATTTGTATTGACTTTGGTATTTCGTTGGCACAATCCGAGGATAGGGAAGCCATGTTTTCCGCTATATTGTCCTCTATTTCGTTCCTTTCAATCGCTTAATGGCCTGGAACCCGGTAGAAATGAGGCTTACAATTCGCTACCAACTTGTCGACTGCCTTCCTACTCCGAAGAACGATTTTTCAGTTGGTCCCTCTAGTATCTCAAGCATCTGAAGAGGAAACTGTTTTTCTGAGGAGACCACCTGAATAACAGTGTGTGTACAGTGAATTTCTTCAATGCCTGCCATTTGAAACTTTGGAATATAAGCTGCAATGAAATCCTTCGAATAGAGATAGAAGTTAAGTCAAGTGATGATCCGAGTATAAAAATGTCTAGAGGACCACGTATTAAAACTGACCACAATGAAAGCAGAGCTAATGCTTTTAACCAACAGACACGTCCCATTAGAAGTAGATATGTAAGTTCTCGGAACCACTTTATCGACAAAAGGAGTGGTCAAATACCTAGAAGTGCAACTAGACTCAAGATTAACTTACTGGGCGCACATAAATTATGCTGCCAAAGAGTTGCCAAAGTAAGCGGCATGTTAAGTAAGCTCATGGAAAACTTTAGAGGTTCAACTCAGATCGAGCGAAAACTTTTAATGGGCACGACGGACTCGATTCTGCGAAATATGCGATGAGAAATATGGGAAGAATTGCATAAGGTGAATTGACGGCGAAAAACTTTACACTCTGTGCAACGCACCTGCGCTCAGTGGTTTCTTCATACAAAGAGTATCAGAAGCAGTGGTTTTAGTTATTATCGGATCCATCTCTAACACAAAAGCACAAAAGAGGATAAGAGGCGAAATTCTCAGGAATTTAGGGGACATGCGTCTCCGACATTAGAATTGAAATGCTCACACTTCGGCAAACAAGATTGAACTCTGAGTAGGACGGTAGATGGACAGCGAGACTAATACCCGTTTTAAAAAGTGGGTAGAAAGAAAGCAAGGTGAAGTTACATAGTTTTTGTCCGGACACGGGTCCTTTCGCAAGTATTTGTGGCGAATGGGAAAGGTGAACCTACCAAATTGAATTTATGGAGATACTGAGTACGATGATGCGGGGCACGCCTTCTTTAAATGCGAGAGGAGGAATACAGAGAGAACAGCTCTGCAAAGAGCTATTGTTGTATGTACACCTGAAGAAATAATCAAGGAAATAATGATAGGCAATTTGCTGTGCCAAATTTCATTGAGGATATTCTCCGAAAAAGAGGTATGAAATGGGAACTTATGCTGAAGGGCATTAAACAGGCGACCCTGAGCACAGGGTGAGTAAGTGAATGCGCCCTTTTAAAGACGCCGTCTTAGACCTCCCCCTCGAGGCAGTGGAAGGAGGGAGTAGTTGAGTAGTTGAGGGAGGAGGGATGTTTTTAGTGGAATCACCACACGCATAATAACGACAGTTACTATATGGTGCGAAGACATTTTTAACCCAACCTCACCGGCACAAAATAATTTGCCTTCCATTTCTAATCCATTTAACGTGAGAGAATACATTGATAAAAACACGCGGAAGCCGCCAGAGGACTTCTGTTTGTAAGTGTCTTCATAATTACTGGTATATTGAAGAAGTACTTATCAATATTTGCCATCATTATAAGGTTAGGTTTCAATGTATGGCAATATTCAATCTATCACCCAACTGAGACCTCTGTCAAGTAAGTTTTATTTGCGTAGTGGAAATGTAATCATGATTTTGTAACTCATTTCGTACCACTTCACTTGCTTCACCATTTAGTTGGTACAACAACGTCATCATTTCGTCGTGCAGCTGTTGCAAAGTCTGTTTTTGCCTCAGGTTGTGGGTTATTGCATTCAACAAATGGAAATGTTAACTCACACTTTTGTAGACCGGCTAGTTGTGTGTGCATCAACACACCTCTCAGGTGTGCACGCCAAAATTAGTTTTACCAATTTTTATGATTTTTTTAACTTGCAATTTTAATTAAACTCTCAACTGCGTGCACCCAACTCTTGGCTTCCCGGCTCGTCGCACTCTTCTACTGGTAGTAACAACTGCTAAAAAGAATGGAAACGCTTTAGCTACAAAAACTCACTCAAGGTGAACTCTTGACATTTTTATTGACGGCCAATAATAGTGGAAAGGAGCTTCCCTTTGCGATTAGTTAGTGAGTTTAAATATTAACTGAAACACGAAAACGTTGGAGTAGTTCACTTGCTGGCTCTGAGGTCTCGCAAACGACCAATTTAAGAAACTGTTGTGTATTTACAACATATATGTATGTAGGTATGTATGTATGCATGTCGTGTGGGATGTTTTCATTTATGCCGCCACACTCTTGTCAGTGGTGTTAAATATGCCTGAAGCAGCCGCTACCAATTGCATTCTTCACAGACAACTTCACACATTACAATTTTGCGCATTGTCTGCAACACGAACAACAACGACATCTATAACAACGCTGACTGCAAAGTCCAAGCTGGTATTTGGCAATATTCTCATAAATCTTAGCGCTCTGCTCTTGCCGGTTTGCCGTGCTGGCTGCCTTCCTTTGAGTGGAAATTTTACTTTACAGCCAAAGCCACGGCACAAACAGACCCACTCCACTCCACTCCACTCCACGACTTTTGACTATGTGCCGGCTTTGTAGTGGGTAAGCACATGAATGCGAGGCGCGAAATTGCGACGCGCCACCGAGTGACAACTGTGTCAGCTACTGTGCGAGCGCATGCGCAGCCATAAAAATATGCAATACACCAGGAGGGGCTGTGTAAAGTGCCGCCGAAGTTGCATGGTGGCACAATCGCAACCGCCACAAATACTCTGCTACCAGCTACTGGAGTTGAGCTTCTTCTGAGGGGCAGCTTGATGGTTTACATACTTGGAAAAGGATTCGCACGATTACCAGCCAGCTTTGTAACTGATCAAAGCCAAGGCAAGCGGCAGGCGGCTAGACCAGGAGGCACATAAAAGGCGCATAATGGTTACTTAAAAACTGAAATAAATTTTATTTATGCGCACATTTGCATTTTGCCAATTTTTAACACCTCCGGCGGTCATCAAGCGCATTCGAAAAAAGCATGAATATATCGCCACAGAATACAATACAAAGCGGCCGTTCTGGCTAAGAGCAAATCAATGTTTGGCACAGCAGAAGAAATTAACAGCTTATAACAAATGCATTTAAGGAAATTTGCAAACACACAAACACATACAAACTTTTGTAAATATACAAACATATACATATGTATGTATGTGTTTTTATATTCATCAGCGTTGCACTCACGTATGCAGCCCCGACACGTTGCAGCGTCGAAGTCGTGAAATTGAATCTCATTTTTTTTTTCTATTTTGTCATATTGATTACTCGCAGATCCAGCCACATATTCGTAGGCCCTCGGAACCTGCAATTGGCCGGCAGCGAAATTAGTATGTAGAGCGAGGCACTGCCGCCACCCCCGCCGCCAAAGTCGCCACCATACAAAGCCGTCAAATCAGGCAAATTTGTTAGGTCGACAAGTGGGCCGATTTTAAATTTGCCACTTTAGGTCTGCCGCCAAAAGAAATAAAGTAAAAGCGAAAAGTTGTTGATGTCGTTAAACCACAGCAACGTACGATTACTTAGATGCATTTGCGCACACTGTACGTCGTTACGCATGGAAGTGCGCTTCGGCATAGGTGTGTTGGTGATCCGCAGCTGGTGTGGCGTTGTGTGTTGTTGTCGTCATGTTGCATATTAATAGCGCTGGAGGGTTCGTTGAAATTATGCCATCAAATTGGTATCATATCAGAAAGTTGTTGTTCAGTGTTGCCGCGTTGTGTCGCCACTTCGCATCCCCGTTGCTGCCTCTCTTGCCTTATAGTTGCCCGATAGTTGAAGTTGATGCGCAAATTTAGATGCAAGTGGGCTGAAAACATGCACAACAACAACTACAACATAAAAACCAGGTGAATGCAACAGGCAGGGAACAAAAAAACACGACAGAAACATTTTCATTGAGGCAACTATGGCCAGCATGATTTATAATTGTCTATGTTTGTATGTGTTCGGGTGTGTTTGTATGTACGCTGTATTGGCAAATGAAGTCCGGAAAGTGTTGCGTGTGACGAATTTAACCCTTAATGAAGCATTTAATGGTGAATAAATGAATTGAGGAGGTAATTTTCAGGTGTGAGGATCTCGTAAAGGTCCGAGAAAATGTGAAATTAACGGCGCTTATTAGAGCGAGTTGCGCAGGGGTTGTAGAAGTTCCAAAAAGTGGCACTCCTAGAATAGCAAAAATATGTTCTTTTGCAGTTGGAAAATCACATTGAAGAGTTTGCGACCATAATTTACCAAAGGATCCACCACTCTCTAAAATCGCGTAAGCGGTTATCGCGCCAATCAAGAAGAAGAAGAAATAATCCTCCTCACTCTACTGTCAATAACAAACATGGAAGCTTGGCTGCCGCTTGCTTTGCGTTTCCCGCTTCCTAAGAAGAAATCAGTGGCCCGGTAGCCTCTGTTTGAAGAAAGCTTCATTTACAGAGCACATTTTAAACAGTGAAAAATAATCTTTAGTCTGTCTCCAAACTTCCTAGACTTTCAAGGTCGAGTTAAGTCACTCCATCTCGGTGGCCAATAAATTTCGCCGCCACGCGATATGGCGGAGTTCTCAACTTGCCACTCTTATAATTCCTGATAAGCGGAAGGCAAGCAGAGTGGTCCCACTCTTAAAACCATGGAAACCCGCAAGCAAAAGAAAGTCATATCGCCCGATAACTCTCCTTTCGCCAATAGTGAAAACACTTGAGGTCCTCCTTATCCCACCCTTAACGAAATTGTTCAGTACCGTAGAGTGCACAGTACCGCCGCAACAATCACTGCCATAAGCACGCAGGTTATTCATGGGCTTAACCACAGCCGCCCCTGTAAGAGGACCTGTTGTTAGCGTTGGACCTGTCGAAGGCTTTCGACACAATTAGTCATTCCACGAGAAGATATCCAATAGAGGCACTCCAGCCGGGACTGAACAGGTGGTCCGCGAACTAGGCTTTCACTCAATCAGATCACAGCTCAAAACAGAGGAGAATAAAAAAGGAGTTCCGCAGGTGACAGCAACGAAAATCTCGAAAATTCAATTCTTCACAGGCATTATGGCAAGTAGCTACATGTTTTAGAGATCCATAGCATCCAACCTCGGCCACCTAACGTTTTTATCGTAATACGATATCGGTCGACATTTGCAAATAGATCTGCTTCAAATCTGTCAAGATATTTATGATTCACTCTCTAGTCACGTACTTTTTCTACCATCTGTCTTCGCACGGGTTAAGAATCTGAGAGTCACCACATTATCTACCGCCTTTGAAAACGCTGACACGCATAAGAAGTGAAACATCAAAAATAATTATATACCTATTTTGCCATAATTTCAGTCCAGCTATAACGAACACTGCACAACAAAACAACAACAGATAAAACGGTCAAAACAGCCAAAACTGCTGTCGGGTAGGAGTTGCGCCTTACGCCCAACAACGTTCGCGAAAATGAAACCTAAGCATACGAGTATGAAAACAAAAAAAAACCCAACAGCAGCAGTAGAAAGTGAAACAACGCTGGACCGCTTCCTCATTCATCGCTCGAGGATACATCATTCACCGCACAGCATCAACGCCTTCTTCTGCAAACTGACGCGAGACCGCTTCGAAAAGTCCAGCTATGAATGTAGTAGCCATACCGCCACATGCGATTAAGAACGGCAATGGACACAGCCACAACCACAAATTCTGCGCAGATCAACCGAGTTGGTGCCATTGCCATTTCTGAGTTCGTCACCGTCGCCGTTGGCCAAAATTGGTAGGAGTTGATGCGTTGATGCAATTACACCATAATATTCACACTTTGCGAGGTGAGAAAATTGCCGGCTATTAAAAAATCATAATATCAAGACGGATCGATGCAGTCGGCGGATTGGTGGGGCAGGCTTGCGCAGCAAAGAAGAAGGTCGCTCACAACTGGCCGGCTGTGGCACCATATCCTACGTAAGGATTTCAGTTATTGCGTTACCCCATTCCATGTACTCTTAAATGGCTTACGGAATGGCATTGGTGCGGGGCGTGTTGGCTGTTGATCGCAAGGATGATGTTGTTGATGATGATACGCCGATGCTGATGATGCGCAGTTGCGTGCGTTTGCGCAGTTGGTGTGTTCGATTTTTCACAGCACATTCGCTCATTTGATCTGTGCAGTTGCGCAAGAAGGGGGCGCAGCGAATATTTAAGGCCCATTTGGCTGCTACAGCAGTCATTGAACGCCCATTTTCTGAATTGCGCAACAACTATTTCATTTTACCTTAGTCAGAGGCATGTTTTATTATGTCAGTAAAATTATATTGCATGTAAATATTCCACACTTCCTGGTAGTTACGAGTAATTTTTACACATTTCTCAAATATTTAGGTATTACAAATTAATCGCACCCAAATCGATGAAGAAATACACGAATCTGGGTTTTGATGGCGCATTTCTTTTCTTTTTTCATAATTTTCACGTTTAATCGCTACTCGGAAGATTTCTTTCAGATAGAACAAGTTTAGAACCTAAGCATTCAGCAAAGCTCATTAAATGTAATCCAGAGATAAAATGGATATTTTATGTAGATTTTCGAAATGCTTTTATTACATCTGCATGTCGTCCGCCGTAGCCGAATGGGTTGGTGCGCGACTACCATTCGGATTTCACAGAGAGAACGTTGGTTCGAATCTTGGAGTAATTAAGAAAAACATTTTTCTAATAGCGGTCGCCCCTCGGCAGTCAATGGCAAACCTCCGAGTGTATTTCTGCCATGAAAAAGCTCCTCATAAAAATTTCTGCCGTTCGGAGTCGGCTTGAAACTGCAGGCCCCTCCATTTTTGGAATAACATCAAGACGCGCACCACAAATAGGAGGAGGAGCTCGGCCAAACACCCAAAAAGGGTGTACGCGCCAATTATATATATATATATATGTCGTTAGCAGACGTTGTTATGCGTAACTGTCAAAGTCCTATGCAAAATCATACTCAACTCTATTAGCGTAAAGATCGACGATACCTTGCACAGACAGCAGGCTGGTTTTAGGCCGCGCTAAGCAAGCGTAGATCACATAGCAACTCTTAGAGTCATCGCTCAGCAGGTAAACGAACTGCAGGAACTTCTCCACCTTGTCTTCGCCGACTTTGAGAAATCGTGCGAGAAACGTAAAGAAGTTCCCGATAAGATAACGCGCATAATACCAGCTCAGTATCCTATCTTCCAATGCAGAATACTGTATGACAATGCTCTATCTGAGCCAAACGAGCCATTAGGAGTCAAGCAAGGCTGCATATTACCGCCTCTCATAATCTTAATGGTACTTGATGATATGATCAATAACGCTCTCGACATCATACCTGGAAGAGGAACTCTCTGGAAGTCCTCGACTACAATGACGATATTGCACTCATCCCAGAACGTTGCGGACACATGCAGAACAAACTTGATGACCTCAGTTTCCACGCAGAGTGCCTCGGTCTACGTACATATAAATGTGGGCAAAACGAAATCCATGCAAATCAACACCTAGCAGACAAACACTTTTATAGTGTACGCCGAGCAAATAGGAAACTTTCTACCTAGGAAGCCAGATTATGGCAGATGTTACTCGAAACCACTGGCAAAATGCATGGAGCTAAAAATTTATAATCAAATATAAAATAAGTTCTTCTCTATGCTTGCGAATTTGATAACCGATGCCTCAGGACAATCCGGCGCCAATATTGGACTGACATTGGATCACGAACGTTCAACTCCGTGCAAGAACAGAACAAAATTCGGTGTTGGATTTGTTGTGGGAGAGAGACTTCGTCTCCAACCGCTTACGTCCATTCCGCAGGACGAGCGTCTCGCAATATCCGCATCAAAGCGAAATTCTTCAACCGATCGCCTATTTGCGCTCACGCCCCGACGGAAGAGAGGGCGATGCGCACAAAGATAAATTTTATTAGCATCTAGAGCGTTCCTAAGAGCGCTGCCCCGCCACGACGTAAAAACCGTGATTGGCGACTCTCGGAATTTTCGGTCCCACCGTCGGGAAACTCAGTCTACGCAACGAAACACCCGGTAGCGGACAGAGGCTGATCTATTTCGCCGGGACTCAAAATTTAGTCCGCACAGTTCTCATTCAAGATTATGCACATATTCTGGCCCAACGTACGATATTACAAGAGCTGCTTTAGACTGGAGTCCCCAAGAAAGCCGTAGACACGGGAGATCAGTCAACACTTATAGACGACAGTTTGAAGCATAAGCGCAGAAAGCAGGTCATTCCTGGAGACAAATTAAACGTCTATCTTTCAGCAAATCAAATTATAACCTACAATATTTGTTGAGGCCTATGTTACCACCTTATCAGTGTGGTTTCAGGCCTGGTAAGTCTACTAATGACCAGATCTTTACGGTGCGTCAAATCCTGGAGAAACTCCACAAACGACAAATCGACACACACCACCTCTTGTTTGAGAGCACTGGAAGGGCTCGAGAAAAAAATTCTCCGGAAAATCTTTGGTCTTTTTCGCGTAGGTAAAAGGGAGTTTCGTATACGTTGGAACAGCAAGCTGTATGAGCTATACCGGGATGTGGACATAGTGAAGCGTATTAAAATACAGCGGCTGCGCTGGCTTTGCCTTATGCCAAGGATGAACCAAAGTGCTTCGGCAGTCCTTCGACACCGAACCCACTGATGGACGACGAGGAAGAGGAAGGCCTAATCTACGTTGGGGAGATCAAGTGTGGCATAACCTAGCAGCACTCGGAGTCTCCAGCTGGCCCCAGCAAGCAGCGAACAACGAGGTAGATGGCGCAATGTCTTAGATTCCACCAAAACCGACATAAGATTGTAGGGCCATCTGTATTAAGTAAGTAAGGAAGTATATATATAAACATATATGTATATTATAAAAAGTTATTCAACAAGAAATGATAATTAATTTTGCGCCACCTTATATATTTCGTTTGCTATTATAATATAATAATTATTAAACGGTTAGACAAGCATCGTGAGATTAGGGTGGTTGCCACTCTCAATGAGGGGGTAGAGAGGTCCACTTAGACCTGGAGACCCATTGTGACACCTGATACCACCAGTTTGGGCTCAAGTTCCGCCTAAAACTCCCAATATGGCGAAACCACTTCCTTTCTCTAATAAACGACGAAATATTGCGGATGGCTGCGAGTTCTAAGTCTGCCAAGCATCCAAAGAAGTAAGAAGCTTAAACAGCATTGTCGCTTTCTGACAAAAGCGTAACAAGCGCAGAGGGCACAAGCATCGTTATGCGTGCGTGTTCTGTTAACTGCCCCAGCAATAGGCCATTTCAGTAATCTAATCATGAACGCTTCGCCCTTTATGCTTATCTCTTAGCGTGTTTATCATTAATGAGCTACAGCACAGTTTTACGTTTCCACTAGGCCTCATACACACATACATACATACACACATTCCCATACATCCATGTGAAGGCGTTTAGAAAGCAAATCTCTGAGGTCAATCAGTAATTTCTACAATTTTACGACTCCAAATTATGAATTCGTAAAAATAAATTAAAATACAAGTTTTAATAAAATTAAATTCTCTACTAATAATCATAATCGTCATCCGATCTAATCTAATCACGGCATGCAACATTAACATATTCATAAACAATTAAAAAAATCTCCTTTCCTCCGCGTGTTTGCCACCAACGAGCTTTTTATGGTTCGGACTGTAGTAAAAATTTCAGCTGTTAATTTAAATGTATTTCTTCTGATATTTTACGACTCAAACTCGAGATGCGTCTGCTTTGATCTTCAACTGTAGCAACAAAGCGGAGTTTCTGCGCAAATGTACAAATAAATATTTTTCTTGTTTTTGTTTTTTAATTCTTTGCGCATAAAAGGTTTTATAGAGCCGCAAAAAAGCTAAGGCATTGGCAAGGGGGAAGGTGTAGGTGTGTTTGTTGTTTGTCATATACGGAAACGTTAAAGATTTCTGCGAAAAGTCGGCGATTTCACAAAATATTGCTGCCTTCTACGTCTTTGTGTCAAAGTTGCATATTTAAAAACACATAATTCTGCGAAAATTGCACCGAACCGACACTGATCACCGACAAACGACGCGGCGAGCCAGCTGACACAGTTCTAAATCATATCTGGTTTCATATGTTCGACATTAGCGCGCTGCAGAATTTCATATTCCTTTGTGTGCGTGTGTGTGTGCGAGTGTGTGGGTGTGTCATAAAATTGCAACTTTGTTACTTTGACAAGATTTTCAATTTGAAATAAATGATTTTTCTGACAGTTCATTCAACACATTGGCGCTTAATGGTACGCTGCCAACGCCACTAAAAGGTTGGCTGATTATGGTTGATGTCTGATGGATTGCGATGACGGTATTCGTATTGAAGTACTAGCTGAAATATGGCTGGATGTTGATACCTATATGCAAAATCAATTTCGTGAACGATGAAAATTTATTACTTATTTCAAATACCGTTAGTGTTTCGAGCAACTGTCAGTATTTTTAATTACGTTAAATTGAAATATGAAACGTGGCAATTGGTAAAATTTAAGATATCTTCTTCTTCTCCTTCTTCTTGATTGGCGTGATAACCGCTAAAGCGATTTTGGCCGAGTTTAACAAAGCGCGTCAGTCGGTTCTTTCTCGTGCTAACCGGCGCCAGTTGGACACACCAAGTCAAACAAAGTCCTTCTCCACCTGATCTTTCCAACGCAGGGGAGGCCGTCCTCTGCTACCCCAAGCTCGTACCACATCGAAGAGCCGGAGCGTATTTATCCATTCGGAAGATGTGATTCAGCCATCGTAGCCGCTGGATCTTTATTCCCTGCAATATGTCTATGTCGACGTAAATGTCATTGTTCTGCTGCTTACGATACTTGCCATCGCCAACGTGCAAAGGTTCACAAATCACCTGCAGAATCTTTCTCTCAAACACTCCAAAGCACGCCTCATCGGATACTGTCATTGTCCAAGCTTCTGCGCCATACGATATGACGAGCATGACGAAAGACATATAAAGTGTTAGTTTTGTTCTCGGAGAGGACTTTACTACTCAATTGCCTACTTAGTCCAAACGAGCACTTGTTGGCAAAAGAAATTCTGCGTTGGATTTTAAGGCTGATTCCTGTTTCTCCCACTGGAGCATAGAGCCTCCATCTGTTTTCTGAAGTTTTAACTTCCTTCTGGTCCGTTCTCCGTCAAGACATTTTTGTGGCGACCAACCTTGTGAAGACATTGTGAATTCCAATGCAGTGCTTAACGACGGACTTCAGTAGCGTCCACTTTCGCAGATTTACCATGTTAACTATTGGCTGAATTTTGCACGTCTCTTTTAGACCATCGTTACTTATGATGTTGGGCCACCAGATCTTCAATATCCTGCATAAACATCTGTTCACACAGCTTTGAATTTTGTTTTCAATCCAATTGTTTGTGAGCCAGGATTCAAGGTCTCTTACAACCTCAAAATCATAACTGTCAACAGTGACGTGGGCGCCGATACGCTAGGGCGTCGACTCTTTTTACTTCGTCTTGTACTCGTTTACCACCAGACCCATTCGCTTTGCTTGTTTATCCAATTTGGAAAAGGCAGAACTAAGACCGATGATGTCACTATCGTCGACACACGCAGGGACCGAAAATCGTCTATCAACAGATTCACATTATATGGTATGTAATATAGATACTGCCAAGGAATATAATAAAAAATTGGAAAATCTACCACGAACCTTTGGACCACCCGGGTATGTTAGACTACCGATAAAAACAAGATAAATTATTTATCAGAATTTACTTTCCACCATCGATCAGCCTTGCACCGCTGAGACTTCCAAAGCTAATGTTCAAAAATTAGGCGATATTGCCACACAATGTTGCAATCTGTTGACGCCAAAAGTATTGACCCCACCTCTATGATAAAATTAGGTTCTTACGTATGTGTGCGCCAGCCAAAAACACCATCGTCGTCACCACATACTGGCGCCATCATAAAAAAGATCATTTAAAAATCACAATCAACCAGCACAACAAGTCGGCGCAGTAATCGCATACAAATGGAGTTATTTCCCTGGCAATAAACCGTCAAATTGGGGGAGAGGATGCGAGCAAGATTAATAGTTTTGTTCAGTGATTACAGCTGCACACACATCTACAAGTAGGCGAACCCTCAGCGGTGAAGTGAAGATCACACGGGCACATATCAATCAATACTCGTTCAGCCGGTCAGTTGGCGAAAGCGTTAGAAAAACCCCACAGAGCTCACACAAAATACTTGTACACCTACAGCCACACAGAGAAATCCACTAATTCGCGTCCTAGAGAGAAAAATTCAGCCGCCGTAGCCGAATGGGTTGACGCGGGACTAACATTAGGAAGTGTCCGGGTTCGCAACTCCGGCCACGAAACACCAAATGATAGGAAAAGTTGTGTGTAATACAGGGCGTCAATCTGCGAGTGTATTTTTGCCATGAAAAGCTCCACATAAAAAACACCTCGCTCCATGCGTGTAAAATCATAAGGACGCATTCCACCAAAAGGAGGCTAAAGGTTATTTGGTTTCTACAAGACGGCCCAACTTGCCTTGCAGTGTGCTTGACAATCAATTTGCTGCAATATTCGAGCCTCCATTGACAACATACGGCCAGATTTATTGAACTGATCGTGGGGACCAATATTTCTGTTTTATATTATCATTTTAATTTAATCTCAAGCTCTTCCGCGCTGCTAAAATACCACTACCTAGAAATATAGTAATAGTCTCACTACCAAAGCTAATTCCTAGCGGGCCGTAATACTTACGAACAAACAAACTGACAATACTTCATTGTTGTTGCCAATCCGCACCCACCAAACAGATTTAACGCTATTGAATTGAGGTACAATCGCTTGTTGTTGCTGCATCCTCAATATCGCCAGTCGATAATAAATGATCAACGGTAATTTGTTAGCAATTTCCACTGATTGGTAAGCAATCAACAAGAAATCAAAATCAATCATTTCTTGATTTTTCATTTTCATATTCTGTATGCTTTTATTCTTCTAATTCTTTGCTTCTCCATTTGTTATGTGAGTCTAATCACCGCTGCTAATGCGGCTGGAAATTTTAATTTTTTCTACTTCTATGCAACCTAATTTGGTCGCCCAAATTTACCGAGTTGGCGCCATTTCACCGATTTCAAAACCATAAATCATTCGCCTTACAATTTCAGCACATGACCGATGAAGTAGACCGCTTTATCATCTAATATGGCAAACACAAAGGGGCGATCGACTTTCAAGTTGGGCTCGAAGAAACGCCCTGACTTCTCTAATATTTGTGTGTCTGTGAGAAAAATGGGGAATTTTATATGCGAAGTTATTGTTTGGGGTATTGACTTCATACTTACATGTGAAGCCCGATGCCTCCGAGCCTTTTTCGTCCACCGAAATGTAGGCTTTGTGTTTAACCTCTGACACATAGAGAGGCCCTGTAGCGCCAGTCACCATATTAGGAAGTTCAGCATCATAAAATAATAAACTTAAACCCATCTGAAAATAAAATACCAAAATTTCCTTATTGAATAATTAATTCAGTAGTCAAAATCAATAATCAGGAGGATAAGTAGAAATTTAGTTACATTTGCTGCCATTTTCTGATAAAGAACCTACTACATATAGGGTAGCTTAAGCTCGGGTTTCGTTTTTCTAAATTAGAGATTTTCTACTTAGCTTATGTGGAAATTGGCTGTTGTCCAAAGGGGCACACTGCTAAAAAATTAACTCGAATTTGAAAATCCTTTCACTGCCTTAAAAAACTATAGAAAACAGAGCCTAGTGACAAGTTTTGAAAATGTATTTAATTTTAATATTTTTTTATGAAAATGTAATTTCTTCTCCTACTAAAGCCATGTAAATCCGAGTTGCAGAGTTACAGATTTTGTACAAATTAAAAAATAATTAAAATTATTATCGGCGTTGGGGGTTTTCTTTCATATAAAAAAATGTCGACCTTTCGTTATATGGAGAAAATGCAAAAGACCGCCAGCAAAAACCGCGATTTTCGAGCTACTTTAAACTTGCATTTTATTATATCGAAATTCGATGAGCTACATAAAAAAACTGCATACCTGAAACTTCTAATAAAAAAAACTTTTCAATTTTGATGAAAATTTACGGTTTTTTAATGATTTTAATGATCTGCAAAGTATACAGATAGATGTATAAGTCATGATTTTCAACTGCAGAATATTACTTTTATATAATTCAGGTATCAATATTTACTGAACTTATAATAAGAATCTGAGAAGATGAAGTTATTCCGCAAGACTGGCAATCTCAACTAATTTTTCCAATATACAAATTCCAAATATACAATTCCAAAAGTGTCTCCCATTTAAACTCGGCCTATAAAGTATTCACCAGCTTCCTCCTCAAGGTGGCAGAGGATATTCTCGGCGAGTATCAATGTGGATTCAAAGCGAACAGATCAACTACTGACCAATATTTTGTAATGGTTCAAATTTTTGAAAATTGTGTGAGCACAGGAAGGAGTGCCGCGTATTTGGTATCAATGACCCTGGTAGGAACAACATCCCAACTTTAGACTCATTTGATGTTGTCACAGCTGTGAAACAAGAAGACACACTCTCTTCGGCCATATTTAACCTAGTTTTAAATTTTTTAATCAGCGATATCGACCCTAGAGCTATCATTTTCACGAAAAGAATCCAGATCTGTGGCTATGCTGACGACCTTGCCATCGTTGCGAGAAACCAACGCGCACTTGCTGACTGTACACTGGAACTAATAACTAAAGTAAAGCTAGTCGGCCTCCAAGTTAATGTCGGTAAGATAAAATACCTCGTTAGGTCTTTAAGCACCACAGGGAATCTGGAGGTCGGCCCATATGTTTCTCACAAAGTGAAAAGTTTTAAATGCCTGAGTGTAAACCTTAGCAGCGCTACTTAGGGGGTCTAATCGGCGTGAATGAGAGACTACAAGGTGCTAATAGAAGTTATTTGGCTCACCTGGAACTTCTGAAAAATAAATCACTATCGAGGTCGTGTAAGCTATAAATCTACAGGAAGTAGCAACATATGGCTGCGAAGTATCTGCTTTGAGCATAAAATCCCAAGATGGATATTTGCATCTGATGGATCTTACAGATCGATGAGATCGAACAGCTGATATCAGGTCAAAACATTGGGCGTTTCGCTAAAGCTCAGCGACTGAGTTGATTTGGACACCAAATCAGGATGGACGACAGTAGAATTTCGATAAAGACAGTAAAAAGCGTGGAGAAACGCCAAAAATGGGCAGACGATGTTGATGCAGGTTTACGCCTTACAAATGCTAGAAAAAGCGACGCAATGAGCTAAGTCTTATGGAGCGCAATTGTGAAAGAAGCACTGGCTCACCACGAGCTGTAATTGCTATGATCATGGTGATGATAATTCAGAGCGTTTGATTTTGCTCCCTTTACAGCTTACATGTATTGTAAATTAGCCTATTTTGATGTCACATATAATATTTAACATGTAATTATTTTCTTATAATAAATTAAAAACAAAAAAAACGTAAAACAAGTCAGAGACTCACCACCCTCAGCGGCTCAACCAAATTCAAATCGAATTCAATTCTAAACTTTGGCATCACTACATCCATTTGCACTTCCCTCAAGGATTGCTGCACCAGCTGAATTACGCTGGCACTCAATGTCTGTTCCAATGCTGCCACCCCACCATCCAATTGGTTTGGCATCAGTATCAACATACGCAGGTCTGTATCTTTATAGAGAAATTCGGCCGCCACCAGTTGGAGCGCTAGTACCTCGCTGTAGCGTACCTTCATATTCGTGCGGTACATCATTGGCACCTGTTTGGTCACTAACGAGTTCAAATGAAAATCTCGTGGAATTGTGTACCTTGTATCGAATGGATACAACCATTCCGCCTTGAAGTAGATAGCATTCACCAACACTATTCCTGTGTCGCTTGTCAGCTCAGTTGGCTGCATGAGACTTTGTATCTTCCCATGGGTCTGCCACTTGACCCACTCATTAATGTCCTGTGCCGTTTGTATATTCTTTGAGAAATCCACTGATGCCACTGTTGATTGGAAATAACTGCTGATTAACTCATTGTATCCGGGCAACACGTGAAAACGTCTATCCACGTAAATGCGATTAGCCATTTCTAATTTACTCTGTGCAGATTTAATGTTTGCTTGGATAAATTCGCCAAAATCATATGCCACATCCTCCTTACGCGCAAACTGTTCCAAAGCGAGCACTTGGCGCATCTCAGCTGCAGTTTGACCCTCCGCTCCCATGTACGTCATCGCCAGACATGTCTGCACCGATACGGGAGAAACGATTAAATTCTCATATGGCTGAAACAACGTAATTGTATTGAAGAAATTCCAAGCAAACTCGAGACGGCTTTGGCTATTAAAAGTATACGTCACTTGTAGTTGCAGGAAAGTAGTTAGCAATAGAACTGATTGAATAAAGGGAGACAAAGGTAATCGATGACTTTAGTTTTATCAAGCTTCAATTCACCTGTTTTCGACATCTCGGCTGCGGCAAGTGATGCGAAAGTCAGCTTAGATGGAAATAATAATGAGCACTAAACACACAGACATCAAAAATTTATATTTATGGCATAAAGTAGCGAGTGGGTAAATGAAAATAGTGAAGCCTCATTTTTGGGATTTCCACAACAGATTGCACTGTGCAACATCTGAAAGTTTTTCAGACGCTTTCAGCTGTTTTGAGGCAGTAGAAGTATTTTGTTTTTGAATTTACCTCTTGTTTGACTGGGATAACTAAATATTTTGAAAAAAAAATAAAAATTACTTGAAGTTCTCAAGCAGCAAAAACGTAATGAAACTCATCAAATCCGCATTAAGAACATTTTGTAAAGGGTTTTTCAATAAGGGCGGGTAGATGTTGAAATGGAATAAAATGGCGTTTGCCGTGTGGCACGTGGCGCCGTCCTGCTAGAACCACATGTCATCTAGGTCAATATGGGCCATAAGAAATTGGAAGGGCCAGCACGTCAACCGAAAAATGGGCGCAATGCACGCAACGTTTGCGTTAATGAACACTCATTTTAATAATAAAGTTTTATCATTTGAACGTGCTGTTCAATCGTGTAACTTGCCATGATGATTTGGCATAAACAACTGAATAATAAACCAAAGATTTGCCAGATGTCACCAAAACAAAATGGCTGCCACAGGGCGCCAAAATCGACCCGCGCCAATTGAAAACCCCTTTATATTCTGAAATCCCTAGGCAGTATTTTTCGGCTCTACCATATTTATGTACGAGTACTTCTAACCGGCCAGAAGAAAATTAAATATAAAAATTTGTTGGAAAATTTACTTTCTGGCTTTTCGCTGTTGTGCGGTGTTAAAAAAATACGTACCTACTTCCATAATTATGTATTCTATATTCAAGATGCTTGCTTATGAATATGCGTTAGGGTGCCTCGTAGCGAAACATCAGCAAAAATTACAACTTGGTTTTATTTAGAACTTCATTTGGATATATTAATAATAATAATAAGCTCACATTGCAAAATCGGGATTCAATATCCATTGAGTTATTTGGAAAACTGGGAATTAATATGCGAAGTCTAACTCCGAGGCCTGGTATATGGGCGGATTATAGTCTCAGAGCACAAAAAATGGAGAAAAAATGTTGGACAGACAGGCAGATATAAAAGCTCAGCAGACTCATCTAACTCCATAGTTTAGTTCTTAAAGATTTGGGAGCCCAGAATTCAACCTTAGCTGGATGCGAGAACTTGTAATATAATTGGCTCTTATACCCTTTATTAGATATGTGGGCGAGCTCCTCCCCAAATTTGAGATGTGCTTCTTAAGTTCTTTTCATAAATGAAACAACTTTCAATTTCAACCCTCCGTTGGGCACCCGGGTCTGGCCAGACTTTTTCGTCTTTGGATGTGAATTTAACAAATTTCTATTATAGCTAATGACTTGAGCTTTCAGGTAGCCTCCCAAAATTTTATTTTCTATCGATTTATAGAAATTACCTTTTAAAAGGATCCTCGAAAAGGACGAGGTGCGGCCGCTTCTAGGAAAAATGTTTCTATCATTTGGTGTTTCAGCACGGAAATTCGAGCCCCCGCACTTTCGAATGGTAGTCCCTTAGAAATTAGTCCCTTGAATAGTAAGCAGACAGGCTAGAGCAGGCAGGGTTTATATATCAAACAGACTGCTTAATATAGGCAAATATAAGCTCGAACTTTCACTATTGAACCTCTCAGATACAAGTCTGTCGTGTTTAGGAGCTAGGCGTCGAAATGCTGGAGAACATTCTCGGTAATTGTGTTGCTCATGCTAGAGGAAGGTTTGCGCACCAGATGGTGTGTTCGTGAGACCTCACGAAATATGGATAGAGAGCACTAGAAAGAGCTTCAATTTATCAAAATATTTCACTTAAGGAACGAATAGACCTATTTCAAATGTCACAATGTGTGTATGTAATAATGGCGCCTTCGATTCGCCACTACTCTGCTCACTATCATTGAGCACAGTTCGCCTGACGAAAAATATGCTTTTGAAACCAGCAACAAAGTTATCGAGCAAGATTCGCAGCTAGCGAGTATGAATATACCTCACAAAACTGATTTAATTCACTATTTTCAATACCACCAACTCTTTTTCAAGGGAGTTTCATTAGACCGCGTTCATACAGGGAGACTCTTGTTGTTTCAACATTGCGAATCCTCTTTTAGTGTTGCCCGTCGTGTTCACACACCTTGCTGCTGTTACTTTATAGTCTAAAGTCAACAACAGTATTGAGAAGAAAGAGAACGCAAACGGTGTTGACAGGGCACGAATGCCACAAGTTTCCCTGTATGAGCGCCGTCTCACTAATACTCATTAAGTGCTTCCTGACAAATATAATTTTTGGCAATTCTTTTCCATTGCTACCCAGATATGTTTATTTGTGCCGGTTACTTCATTTATTCGCCACTTGATAACGCATGGCGAATCGAAGACACCTAATATTATAATAAAAATCCACGATCAACCCTAATTCTAGTAATAAACTTTCTGAAGTAAGATTTTTTGATGAAAATCGAGGCCACATAACATTTTTTCCATTCAAACAGAAGATTATTGTACAGAGATTTTCAGGGTGGTCCGGCGGTATCTTCGACCCCTATTTATTTTAAGATTCCCAAGAAGCTGTAGATAGCGCGGAAAATACATAATTTATTAGATGGATGAGCTCGCATGGCGGCAACATTCACTTGCCACTGAGATCGTATGACTTAATGGGTTACGTGAAATTTCTGGTTTATATGGACAAACCAACAGGCGATTGGTGCCCTTAAAGCCCACATATTTATCGTTTTTCGTGAAATTGAGTCCTTAATGTTAAAAATTTTATTGAAAAATCTTCTACTAGGAAGTGCCACTTATAGCAGATCCGCGACGGCCATATGGAGTGTCATAAAATAAAATAAAAAATTAAAACAATTTTGGCAAAATCACTTAATCTGTTTATTTCATGTTATTTCAAAATTCGGGCATTCCTAATACGCGTTTATAATCTGACTAAGAATAGAATTAGAGAAATTCCCAAACGTTGCAATTATAAGTGCAAAAAATGTATGTATGTATGTATGTGTGCACGTTCATTCAATTAGCGTAATATTTAAAAGGCAATTAAATTTATTTATTTTATTTTTCATTTTTATTATATTTGAAATCGACTCTTGGCGCTGCTGAGGGGACACAATTAGACCTGTGGAATGCCCCTAAAAACATTTATTCACACCAGTTATATTTAATATCTACAATAACAAAATGTGTTTTAGCTAACTACCCAGTCAAACTTACATCACAAACACACGCACACATACATGCATAGTTACTCGTATGCATAAGCGTAATTTCAGCGCACAGTTACTTTGAAATTATAACCTCTATTTCATCTGGAACATAAATTCGCTAGTGACATGTGCCGGGACATTAATGGCTCTATCATTTGCTGAATGGTTGATGGAAAAATATTGCCGGAGGTGAGAAACCAGTTTCGTTTCTGTACCTTATTTTTTTCTTCCTCCTCCGCTTCCGTTTTCCACCTTTTCCACCTTTAACTGCAAATCCACTCGACAAGGTTTAATTGGTTGTTCATAATAAAGTTGTTAAAATATCTACGCTTACCAACAACAATATGTGACCGGCAAAACAAAATGCCAATCGGCAACAACTACAACGATCAACTTAAGCACCAACTACAACGAAAATCTCAGCAGCAGCAACAACAATGTTGGCAGTCTCTAAATGCGTGTTGAAGCGATGATTATTGCAGTATTCAGTGCGTCATGAATAGGGTAGTAAAAATCGGTTTCCCTAGCACTGCTGCCATTTTCGCTGGGCTTTTGTTGACACATGTGGACTGGTCACAACTCGAGAGGTTTTTTATGGGAGGGTGAGAAATCTCAGAATGGATTTACAGATTAGATTTCAGTTGATTATATAGAGTGTCTCGTTAAGGCCGCCTATTAATTAAAAAAAAGGAAATTTTAAAGCCGCTAGTAAAGGGTGGTTAAATTTTAAGGGCCGATGTTGAATGTGAACCACACCTAAACGTCAATGGCACCAGTTGGGCTTCTTTCTTTGGGGTTATTTGAAAGAAAAGGTGTACGTCAATAAGCCAGCAACAATTCAAAAGCTAAAGGATGAGATAATTCGACACATTAACGGCATAGAACCGCAATTATGCCTCAGCGTCATCGAAAATTTGGACCATCGGATGGAGGTGTACCGCCGAAGCCGCGGCGGCCATTTGGCCAATATTTTGTTCCATACGTAGTTGAGCCATATCATAATAAAGAAAAATGACAATAATTTCCTAAAAAAATTGTATTTTATTCAAAATCAAAATTGGCCCTTGAAACTTAACCAACCTTTATTTGCTTCACTATTTATTACGCCGGTTTTTTTTTTAAGTTTCAATTATTTATAGGTACAAGTATAACATTTGGATGCACAGTTTGTCAAGAAAATTTTTTGTCATACAAAAATACTCAAGTCATCTGCACTTCTACAACTAAAACCAACGCGTCTTATTGAATTTGGAGAGCCTTTCAAAATTATTTCATTAACTTGCAGTACTTCTAAGGTGCATTCATTAAAGGTGGTGGCACTAGACCAACAACAATGTTTCGTACGTTTGATGGTCACGGCAAAGTAGAAAGCAAAGAATGAATTCGCCTTATTTCGATCTGTGCTGACAGTCATATGGACAAAGCGAAACAACAAATCAGCTGATTTACCAATACCACCTTTAATAGATTCGCCAAAAACAAAAATACAAGAACAAAACAAATGTTTCTCTCAGCTGTCAAGAAAGTGTTTTCACGAGTTGCTCGAAAGAAGCCTTTGCTCTCTGCACAGCATATTGAAAAGCGGCAGCATCTTTCGCTTACCAGATAGTTACTGGGATGATGTGATGTTCTGCGATGAAACTAAAATCATGCTCTATTACAACGATGGACTCAATAGAGTGTGGAGACAGTCACTAAAATCACTTGAAAGGCGGAATATTACACCGACAGAGAAATTTGACAAACTTTCAGTCATGGCGTAGGGATGCATATCCAGCAAGAGAATGCGTGTTCATTGAAAATAAAATCTGCATAAGATCCTGCAAAAAAAGAGGAGAAACTCTCTAAAGTGGTATCGGAAAATCGAAGAACAGACGTCTAACTTCGTGCCAAGGCTGAATGAAAGTCGAGATACGGGTACAGTATTGTTTGAGGAAGCGAAAAATATGCAAAAGTGGCAGGATTTTTTTTTCAACATACTAAATAACGTAAGCAGCTTAGAACATAGTCAGTCCGATAACTTACCGCAGTCGTACTACTCAGCGGAATTAAACATAACGGCTCCTACCATGGAAGAAGTTGAATCTGCTCAAAAACGGCAAAGTGAATAGAAAAGATGGCATCGCAGCCGAATTAATTAAATACGGCAAGCCAGCTGGGAAACTAAAGCAATTACATGAGACTGGTAATCCCGGATATTTCTAGTTCATAAGACAAACGCGACTGCAACAACTTCAGAGGTGGCCCTGCATATAAGATTTTCACTAATTTACTCCTTGAGTGAATTAATCTTGTGGCAGAGAATGTTCTGAAAGAGTACCACTGTGAAATTCGAGCAAGCAGATCAACAACAGATGAAATGGCAAATCTTAGAAAAGTTTTATGAAGATGGGCTAGACATCCATTCTCTATTTGTAGACTTTAAAAAAGCTTTCGACAGAACTCAACTTCCTTTCGTTCTCCATCGGCAACGACATACCAGAAAAGTCGCGTCGCTGGTATCTCCCTAATCTTTTTAAGCGATAGAATCCAAGCTGCCAACACAAGTTACTTTTCACATCTGAAACTGCTCAAAAACAAACTGCTCTCATGGTCGTGTACGCTGCAAATCTATGCGAATCTAATATGACCAAGAGCAACTTATGGATGCGAAACTTGGGTTAAGACCAATAGCATTAAGAACCACCTCCTACGCTTTGAGCGATAGGTACTGAGGAGAATAGTTGATCCAGTAAAGGAAACTGATGGGACTTATAGAATAAGATATAACAAAAAAATCGAACAACTGATAACGGACCGAAACCTTGTGCGCTTTGCTAAAGCGCAGAGGTTACAACAGGATAACGAAAAAGACCTTCAACTCGTATGTTATGGGCAGTGGAAACGCAGAAGACCCCACGAAGATGGATTGATGATATCCAAAAAGACCTACGGTGCATAAATGCTAGAATTGTAAAGGTAGCTCTGGCTCAACTCGAACTGTAATTGCCATAGAAGCAGGTAAAATGGATGCACGACAATATTTGGCTAATTTGGCTTCATAGTTGAAAACAAACTTCAGATTAAATTCTACCAAAACAATGATCCACAACATAAGGCTGCTTTTTATTGTAGTAAAGTAATGGATGCATCAGCACAATTTGTGAAGTTGCACAAAAAACACTCAAAAGGTCGAGCAGAGCTCAAAAACGCTATTTTCAAGGAATGACGCAAGATACACGAGGACTCTGATGTTCAAAAATTAATTCATTCTATTTGAAGCAGACTACAAGGAATTTTAGATGCTCGCGATAGTCATGCAAAGACCTGATTCACGTCGAATTTTTTTAAACTATTAACAGCAAATGTAAAAAGACTTTTTTAGTCAAATAAGTCTAAAGGTTGAAAGAAACCCATGAAAAAATAGAAAACCTTGACAAACTGTGGATAAATCTTTAACCGGAATGCTTCAAACTGATAATGATTATATGCCCCGTACTCAAAAATTCTAGAGGCGCTAGTGATTTCAATCCCATAGAGAAAAGTTTGGTTACGCTAAGCGATTTGCCCCCTAGAAAACATAACAAAATCATGCACTCATTCAAAACAAAAAAATAAACAGAATTATTTGTGGTAATAATTGAAATATTATTACAGATTCTCATTTTAACCGAGTCCCGAGTCTGTTGGCCGTAGCCGAATGGGTTGGTGCATTACGACACTTAGCACTTACTCGTAGCATAGATTCGAATTTCCGGGCATGAAACAGTAAAATGACGAAAACCAATTTTCCTAATAGACAGGGAGTGGCAAACCTCCGAGCGTATTTCTGTCAGGAAAATGCTCCTCATAAAAATCCGTCTGCCGTTCGGAGGAGGTGTAAAATCGTAGGTCCTTCCATTAATGGAAAAACCTTAAGATGCACACCACAAATTGGAGAAGGAGCTCAGTTAAACACCAAATAAAGGGCGGAAGCTCCAATCATACATACTAGGTTGTTCACTAAGTTTTGCGTTCGATAAGACAACAAAAATTTTATAGTTCAAAATATATACATATATATAATTGGCGCGTATACCCGTTTTGGGTGTTTGCCCGAGCTCCTCCTCCTATTTTTGGTGTGCGCCTTGATGTTGTTCCACAAATGGAGGGACCAACAGTTTCAAGCCGACTCCGAACGGCAGATATTTTTATGAGGAGCTCTTTCATGGCAGAAATACACTCGGAGGTTTGCCATTGCCTGCCGAGAGGCGAGCGCTATTAGAAAAATGTTTTTCTTAATTTTGGTGTTTCACCGAGATTCGAACTTACGTTCTCTCTGTGAATTCCGAATGGTAGTCACGCACCAACCATTCGGCTACGGCGGCCGCACTTTATTATTTCGTATAGCCTCCCTCAACATCAACACACTTCTTCCAACGAGATTCCATATTATGAATTCCAGTTCTGAAGTGAGAATCTGGAAGGGCTGCAAACTACGCTTCCACAGCTGTTATGACTTAAGCGGTTGATGAAAAACGCCTTCCACGCATGAATTTTTTTAGGTCTGGAAACATATGGAAGTTGCTGAGGGTAAAATCTGGTGAATACGGTGGATGCCTCAACTCGAACTTTGATTCATGGATTTTAGCCATTGTCAAAATGCTCAGTCCTACTGAAAATTTTTATATTTTTTTAATTTTAATTTTTTTCTTTTGCAAACTGGTTCATTTTTCACGACGTTCTTCCATCAGCTGGTCTAAAAAGTTACAATAATATTCAGAATTTATTGTCTTACCATTTTGCAATAATCCAGAAGCAAGCTTCCCTTCGTATCACTGGTATTATAGGCATTTGGGTCTTCTCAAGTTCAATTCAATATTTACGGCACGCCAGCAAACAGACGGCCAAAAAATCTATAATGCATCGATCAAGAGTTTTTTTTTATTTTTTTTTTTATATTTTTTTTTTTTCTTCCATAAAATATTACACTTGTCGTTAGACAATAAGTAATTTGATTTACAAAAAAATAGAATGAGAGTGATATTGAAGGGCCAATGCCCCCAAGCTCATATAGAAGAAATATACATATTATTTAAATACAAGTGGTTAACAAACAATGACATATACGATTAGTTGACAATTGATTACATGGATTTTGCAAGATCTGTTAGTGTTTGACGGTTAAGCCGACTTTGGGTAGATTTTTCTTTATTTGGTAGTATTCTCATCATAGGATTTTTGTGTGCGTTAATAATCTATTTATGTGTCTTCTGCTAGCGCTTTGTATTGTTTCATCAATAGTATCGATATCAAGGTCGCGATGAATATCTGCGTTAGGTATGTACCAAGGTGCATTAGTTAAGGTCCTAAGTATTTTAGACTGGACTCGTTGAAGTATACTTAGATTAATTTTTGCAGCAGTGCCCCAAATCTCAATTCTGTATTTCCAGATCGGAGGAATTATCGTTCGATAAATAACTACTTTATTTTGCAACTAGCAAACCCGGCCCCTTTTGCTGGGCACACTAAAATAGAATAGATATGGTTTAGAACAGAAAATATATGGTTTTCATATTATTTATTTTTTTATTCTTTATTCAAGCGCTTTGGCATAAACAATATTTTTTGTTTTTCATAATTTCATTCGGATTTCACATTAAATTCTCAAATTTCGTAAGAAATTATTCACTGTTCCAAAATCCACTCCAAAAAAATTCACAAACAATTTTTACATGTTGCACTTACGTTTTTTCCTTATGGCATCCAAATCAGAAAGAAATATTGACACATTGTAACTCACACTGTCAATTTGACAGTTCAGTTCCGCCCAAGCGTTAAAAAAGTAAGCGACATTATTGCTGGCTCAGAAGAACGCTGTACCCGTTGCCACTGCTCCGAATTACAACCAAACTTTACGAAACCCATTTTCAATACTTACTTAACAATGTGCGTAAGTTTGGTTTAATTCGGTGCAAAGACACGGCGGGTCCACGTTTTGGCATATATTTCGAGACCCTAGTCATCAATAGGTATGAAAATTACCCCGTATTAAAGCACTTATCAACAGCTTTCATTTGATACCCATATTGTACATACACAACCAAAGGTTACCCGGGTCCACGTTTTGACCTATATCTGGAGACCCCAGTCACGGAGCGGCATGAAAAATACTCTAATAAAGCATTCACCAACAGCTTTCATTTGATACCCATATTGTACATACACAACCAAAGGTTACCCGGGTCCACGTTTTGACCTATATCTCGAGACCCCAGTCACGGAGCGACATGAAAAATACTCTGTACTAAAGCATTCACCAACAGCTTCAATTTGTTACCCATATTGTACATACACATCCGAAGGTTACCCGGGTCCACGTTTTGACCTATATCTTGAGACCCCAGTCACGGAGCGGCATGAAAAATACTCTGTACTAAAGCATTCACCAACAGCTTCAATTTGATACCCATATTGTACATACACAACCAAAGGTTACCCGGGTCCACGTTTTGACCTATATCTCGAGACCCCAGTCACGGAGCGACATGAAAAATACTCTGTACTAAAGCATTCACCAACAGCTTCAATTTGTTACCCATATTGTACATACACATCCGAAGGTTACCCGGGTCCACGTTTTGACCTATATCTTGAGACCCCAGTCACGGAGCGGCATGAAAAATACTCTGTACTAAAGCATTCACCAACAGCTTTCATTTGATACCCATATTGTACATACACAACCAAAGGTTACCCGGGTCCACGTTTTGACCTATATCTCGAGACCCCAGTCACGGAGCGGCATGAAAAATACTCTGTACTAAAGCATTCACCAACAGCTTCAATTTGATACCCATATTGTACATACACAACCAAAGGTTACCCGGGTCCACGTTTTGACCTATATCTTGAGACCCCAGTCACGGAGCGGCATGAAAAATACTCTGTACTAAAGCATTCACCAACAGCTTCAATTTGATACCCATATTGTACATACACAACCAAAGGTTACCCGGGTCCACGTTTTGACCTATATCTCGAGACCCCAGTCACGGAGCGGCATGAAAAATACTCTGTACTAAAGCATTCACCAGCAGCTTCAATTTGATACCCATATTGTACATACACATCCGAAGGTTACCCGGGTCCACGTTTTGACCTATATCTTGAGACCCCAGTCACGGAGCGGCATGAAAAATACTCTGTACTAAAGCATTCACCAACAGCTTCAATTTGATACCCATATTGTACATACACAACCAAAGGTTACCCGGGTCCACGTTTTGACCTATATCTCGAGACCCCAGTCACGGAGCGGCATGAAAAATACTCTGTACTAAAGCATTCACCAACAGCTTCAATTTGATACCCATATTGTACATACACATCCGAAGGTTACCCGGGTCCACGTTTTGACCTATATCTTGAGACCCCAGTCACGGAGCGGCATGAAAAATACTCTGTACTAAAGCATTCACCAACAGCTTCAATTTGATACCCATATTGTACATACACATCCGAAGGTTACCCGGGTCCACGTTTTGACCTATACCTCGAGCCCTATCCACCAATAGGTATCCAAACTATACGGAAAGCATCTTCAATATCTTCTTAAAAATGTGTGTAAGTTTGGTTTAATTCGGTGCAGACACGGCCGGTTAGCGAACACACACAAAAAGTTGACTTTATTTTATATATAAGATTTTTTTCAGTTTGTGTCCGAAAAATCCAAATATCTTACGGAACCCTATTTTTTCCAAAATAAAATGTAATCCATGTTACTCGTGGATAATGTAGTTTTCGAATGGTGAAAGAATTTTTAAAATCGGTCCAGTAGTTCTTGAGCCTATTCGTTACAAACAAACAAACAAACAAACAAAGTTTTCCTCTTTATAATATTAGTATAGATGATAGATTGGACTGAGGTCCATCAAGAGTTGTGACTGAATTTCTGACTAAAATAGAAGGTATTTTGCTGCAACACCGCATTCTCTTGATTTAGCCAAAGCGAGTCTATATTTCGCTTAGATTAACTTTACCTCACTTGTACAATTTTCTGATTTCTGATGCGAAACATTGTGGCCCGGCTTAATGCACTCTAATGTGTATTGCATTAGTTTTCGATTCCCGTTGAGCGTTTTATGACTAATAACTTTTCAGCGAATGAATTAAAGTGTCTATTTTAGTGTATGTTTGCGCTGTGCTAAAATGATATTTTACGACTTCGAGCAATTACCTGGTGTCTCTCTGACACATACTCGTATCACACAGCTGCAGGTTTATACTTCTTATATATTTTAATAATTTGAACATTTAGAGAGATATGCGATTCGAATTGGCATACTTTTTATCACATTTCCGATGAAAAGCTTTTAACTTTCATAATTTCTGTGATATAATCTCTAATATCTGCATGTATGTGCCTGTATGTGTGTGTATATATGTATGTAGCATCGGTCAGCGGTTTCAGTAAGAATTCATTATGATCATCATTACGATGAAGCTGTGTGAGCGGTTGGGGTAATTCGTCAGTTATTTTCGTCGGCTTGTCGGCTGTTTGTTGCATCAATAAAATGCGCCAAAGGCATTTTCCCAACTACGAAAGTGTTAACTTCGAAAACTGCGTGCCGCCCTGTAATTATGGCCGACTTTTCGTATATAAATAATTGCACCGACGAAATGTGTGCGGACGATCTGAAATCACAAAAAAAATGAAACGCTTGCCTCCCGCCAAATGAACGCACCATAAACGCAAATGATCGTGTTGCGGCAGACAGTGTGGCGTGTGAGTTGAGTTCACGCATGAGATGATTGCATTTGAAGCAACGCGAACGGACGAACGGCTGGACGGCTGATCGACAGAACGGCAGTTGGTCAAACTGTTGTTATTGCTACCAGCGCTGATGGTGTCGCTGCTGATAAAGATGCCGTCGTTGATGCTGCTGCTGATGAAGGCGATTGTTGCTATTTGGTGGTGCCGCTACTATTCCTTTTAGGAACGTTGATCATCATCTGTATCTGCGGCAATGCGTCGGAAATTAGGAAATTAGGTTTTTGTTGAGAAATGCTTCCAGTCAAAATCTGGCAGCGTACAGGGGAAAAAACCATTACGTCTTGGTCTTATTAATACGAGATTGCTACTTTCTTGTTTCCTTTTTTCTTTTTGTTATTATGGCTCGCATTGTTTCCCTTTGAATAGGAAGAAGTCGGCTACAACGTTTCACTCCATGCCCAAAGCAATTTAAGAGAAGAATTATCAATAATGTTGCAGTAGCAGACAGACGGGCACCAGATTGTAGAACAAAATAACGATAAGCAGGCAACAATGGGAAATATGTAAAAACATAAATAGCAAATTTTTTTAAGGTATGGTTTCTTTGATTCTTTTCATTGACTTAGTCTTTGGATTCTCTATAAAATATCATACAATATTAGCTACACTCTGAGCAGAATTACTGGGAAGCCCATCACTATCTCTTTCTCTCTCACTTTTAGATGAGCTAATAAAAAAAAGGCGGCCGCCGTAGCCGAATGGGTTGGTGCGTGATTACCATTCGGAATTCACAGAGAGGACGTTGGTTCGAATCTCGGTGAAAGCAAAATTAATAAAAACATTTTTCTAATAGCGTTCGCCTCTCGGCAGGCAATGGCAAACCTCCGAGTGTATTTCTGCCATGAAAGAGCTCCTCATAAAAATATCTGCCGTTCGGAATCGGCTTGAAACTGTTGGTCCCTCCATTTGTGGAACAACATCAAGGCGCACACCACAAATAGGAGGAGGAGCTCGGCCAAGCACCTAACAGAAGTGTACGCGCCAATTATTTATTTATTTTTTTTTTTTTAATAAAAAGAATTCTGGGTAAAATATTTGGTTATAAATATAATAAAAATACGAAAGTTATTCAGCGGACGAATTGATATCCAGCTAAGTGGCAGGTATGCCACATTAGTTCCACCTTCTTGGACTGACTAGTAAATAATGAAGAGTATAAAATAGCGGCCACCGTAGCCGAATGGGTTGGTGCGTGACTACTATTCGGAGTTCAGAGAGAATGTAGCTTCGAATCTCGGTGAAAGACCAAAACGAAGAAACCGTTTTTTCTAATAGCAGTCGCCCCTCGGCAAGCAATGGCAAACCTCTGAGTGTATTTTTGGCATGAAAAATAAAAAATATTTGCCGTTCGGAGTCAGCTTAAAATGGCAGGTTCCTCCGTTTGTGAAACAACATCAAGACGCACGTCACAAATAGGAGCAGGAGCTCGGCTAAACACCTAAAAAGGGTGTTCGTATATATACAAAACAGCAGAAGGCTCTGGCTGATCATTAAGGAACGGAAGGTTAACACAGGTTCGAAAACCCGAGCACGAAAAACAAATTGAAAAATAAAAGTTTTTCTAATGCCATGAAAAAGAGGTTTCTTTGATTTTCTCTTAATATATATTATGCTTCTTCGAAAAACAATCCAACAATAATCCTAAAAAAATTCATTTGGAAAAAAATCCAAAAGTGAATGCAAAAAGTGAATTTTTAAGTTCTTGATATGATGACAAAATTTTTCAACAATTTAAGCATAATTGTAACTCTACTCATTTCCCAAGAAATTTTTTGTGGCAAGGCGAAAATTTTTGCAGGATTTTTTCTTTACCTTCTAAAGGAAAGTCAAAGTAATCATCTTTAAATAAATTTCTTATTGCGGACCGCCGAATACAGCTTCCTCAATCTTAGCTCCATTTAACCCTGAAAATCTCAGGCGAAGGTAAGGAAAAGCAGCTCAGTCTTGGTCCATTGCTTTCACGAAATTGTTCATCAGCTCCAGTTTTATGTGCAGCGGTGCACGTAACACTTGTCTCGGATCAACTAAAGGGTCGTGCTTAACATTTTTTTGCTCAGGTTGAAATGATTGGCGATGAGGTCAAACCTTTCTTTTATAATGGTATTTTCTATCAGGACTAACAGAAGACTTTCAAATCTCTTGGTGTTCATTAATCTTAATTTGCAGCACCAGGCTTTCATATTTTTATAAGACCCTTGCACATGGACTGTGTGACCAATAGGAATCGCATTTAAAATATTCCCGTTATTTCATGAAACGTCTTTTAAGCTTAACGTAAAGCTATCTATGAAACGTCTTCACTCGTTCTATTTATATGTAATGTTAAGGCCTCCCATCAAACCTATCTTGCAGAAAACTAAACTTTCTACGATTTCAAAACATTGTTTCAACTCCTTTTGTCTAGTATGAAAAAACGTTGTATTCACATCATTCTCTGAAAGATTCCATTGTTGCAATCTCGAGCCTAGAAGTTCTGCTTTATTCTTTGGTAAATATAAGTCCCTTTCGAGATCATTTGCGTTATGTGGCTGTGATGATGTACTGAGTACTTTGTATAGTCAATATTGGAATGTTTCGGCATCGGGAGAAGACCATAGTATATTTGGATACTTTATGGCATTCCTCCTCTGTTTGCCCGTCCCGAATAAATGAGTTGTCAGGCAGAAATAAGAATCAATTGCATGGTTTGTTGATTCTTGCCACTCAGCCAATTTCTTAAACCTGTAGCACACTGATTACAGCAGAAATAGGGAACCAAGTTTTTATCTTGGTAAGCAGCCATCTTGAGTTGCAAGCTCTGCCAACTGTTCTGGATTTTGCCAATCGCGTTTATCAGGAACTAAAGTGAAAACTGGTCATCGTATTTGATGACACGGTAACCGCGAACTACACTGTGTCCCGTTGTTCCGTGCTCCCGAGCCACCTCACCTAATCACTTGGTAGCACCTTAACCTGAGATCTTGTGCTTCTTCTTTATCTTCCTACTATCGTCGTGCGGGTTGTTTCGTTTTTTGGCTTCTGTCTTGTTTGCGGCTAGCCATATCAAGTATTCATCAACCACCTTTTGACCACCTTGTCGGTCTTATCTTTCGAATGAGCTTTACCTTCGAATCCTGCCAAGGATAGTGAGAGAGACCTCTGGTAGAGCTTATACCTCGAAGAACCTTTGTATTCACGCTTTCGCCCCATGGCTTTAGCGGTGGTTGTTGGATTATTTATAGTTGTTGGTGTGCTGTGGCCCACAGCTTTGCTCTCAACTGTTTCTTGACTAGAGGTCAAGAGCTCGTCCGTCTGTTTGTTTAGTGCGTCTGTCCCTTTGTCCTTTCTGTCTGTTTGCTTATCCTGTAGTTTTGTCCGTTTGTCTGTCTATACGCGCTCAATGCGTCCGTCAGTTGTCCCGTCGTTTTGTCCGTTTGTTTAATTGCTTTTTTGCCGCTATCCGAATTTTTGTTCTTTATGGTGTTCATTGCATCTGGTTCGTACGTTCACCTGCCCGGCCCAGGAGCTGCGCTTGTCGTCATGCACGGTGACCAAGGAGGATAAGGGGAAATAACCGATTAACCGTGGCAACGCGCCATACCATGACAAGGCCACGTTACAACCAGAGACGGACTGATATTAGGAGGGCTTCGTTAGGAGGCAGCCTTATTTAATCCTCCGGCTACCAAACTCACCCAATATTCACGAGTCACATCACACCTTTGGTTGAGGGAATCATTAGATTCGTCAAATTCGAAGGGCATCGGATATCGTGGGAAATTAAACTAATAAATGGATTTTACTTATCGATTCGTATTATGCAGGGAAATAGAAACAGCAATTAGTAAAAATGTGTGTCGGATACTTTTCCTTGAAGACTTGTGTAATTAATTCATTGTTACAAGTTGTGGTTTTAGCAGGTTGAGCCAGATGACACCGGCTTATGGCTTCACATTTTAAATTGAGTGGAATACTGCACCATGAAAGCCGTTAGAAATATTTACTAGCAAACATCTACACTCGTTCGTTAGTGACTTGGAGGGCAGACTAACTTAGGTTTCTCGAATTTTAAAGAACAACTTCCCCACCTCCATCCACATTTTCCGCTTTTTTATTTCACTCGTTTGCATTTATTTTTTACTTATCAAAATTGATTGCTTGCCTCTACCACATCCAATTTGTATTGGCCATGTTTTCAAGCTTTATTTTGACATTCCAAATTTCCGAAAATAAATCTTTGTATTATTCCATAATTCAGTTGAAATTTGCTGTACAAACAAATAAAGCGAGCAGCCAAACGCATTTGCGATCGATGCATAAAAATCGCAAATTTATGAGACGCATAACAACGGGAGATGGCAATGCATGCAACACACGCAACACCACCTACAGTGTGGTAGGCAGTTTATGCGCCTGCGCAGAATGCGCATGAGCCGCCAGAATATCGCACTGGTATTGAGAGCAAAAAAAAAAATATATATATATAAAAAAACTGTTGCAATTGGCGTAGCGTTCATAAGTCAAAGTGTATTCAAATAAAAATGTAAAAGTGAAATCGGCCAACAACAAAAGCAAATTGTCGAGACATTCGGCGACTGCGCTGGTGCGCTACACGAGTCGATAATCATTAAATCAAACAGTTAGTCGGCAATTAGTGACGGCTTGCGTTAATCGCCCTCAAATGTGCATGTGTCCATGTGTCCATATGTCCATATGTCTGTGCATATGCAAATATTTATGCTAATGTTAATAGGACGGCGAGTTAACGTAAATTGCGAACATAGTAATTTGTTGCAATTATCGCCACTTGAAAACTGTGAAAAGCTGATTTGCAAGTCATCACTTCAATTCACTACAACAACTCGTTGATACTTGCATTTAGTACACGCCAACAATAACACACACGTGCATAGGTGCATTGTGCAATGCAGTTATTATAGGAAATTAGTTGTTAATTCTTATGGCGAGTTTTAAATGCTTTGAACTATTGATTGTTGATTGTCGCATTAATCACTGAACTCCACCGCAATTATCGCCCGTATTTGTTATAATAATTTATTTAATGTAACCCACTATTGGCCGCTAGCTGTAAATATAATCCACACTTTATTGGGTTGTTACTTTCCTATTTGAAAATTGCGCTAATTAACAGCAAAAACAAGGAAAACAACAACGACTTATTGAACTCGAAAATTAGATGAAAATTATTTAAACGCTTTTGATTATTAAAAACTTCTTATAAATACTGGCTAGCATTAAATTGGGTCTGTGAAGCCAGCACCCATTTCTGGCTGGAAATCCAGAGAGTTTTAATTGTCGAAAGCCTTTTTGTAGCGCTCTTGGCTGAAGCGCCTCAAAAATACGAATGCAAAGTGTGATAAATTCCTATCCCTCTGCGCTTCGCATTTTTCTTCTGCTGCTCGGTTGCACAGCTACAGCCGATAAATAATATTCGCACGAAATGTGTCTCCTTGCAAGGGCAATACCGGGCAAAAGGAAAGGGCGCACAGTCAGGCGGACAAACGTGAAAGTGGATGAACAGCCAGTAACAAGTACAACAACAGCAACTCCAAATGCAACACTGGCATCAACACCAGCAAGAAACGTCAGCCACACAGCAGCGCAGGCGCCTCTGGGCATCAACGCGTACGCGCCTCCATGCCTTCTTGAATGGACACTTATGAAATGGCATCGTGGGCGCCCGTTTATGTGGCATTTCATTTAATGCACGCCAACAACAGCGCACAGCAGCAACAAAGCTAACAAAGCGAAAAATAGCAACAACAACAACAATAATAACAACAACAACAACAGCAACACGAGCAACGAGCACAACAATTGAAATATGTACGCTCATAAAAATGTCAAAAAGTTTGTTGGTTTGTTTGGTTCGTTTTCACCACATTTTTCCCCTGCACTCCACTTTTTCACTGCAACGGCTTTCCTGCCGCACAATTTCGCGCGGTGTCGCTGGCACACATTTAACAGTGCATGCGCGCATATTTTCATTTAATTGGCAATGCAAACACGCCAGTGCCGTTGGAGACAACGCAAACGGGCTGACAAGGGCAAGCGATAGTGACACCAGCGCACGCGCGCCCTACACCTCAAACATAACAGAGGGTGACGGAAGGGTAGCTCAGATCAGAATGTGTCTCGCGCGCACGCAGCGATACAGTTGCAGGAGCAGCAACGCAGAGGTCGGCTGCTTATTGAAAAAAAAACAGAACACAAAAAAAACTATTTTCTTTTGTATCAAACGAGATGCTGAAATGCGAGTGAAGTGTAGCAGCATTCCTGTAAAACTTTAGTTGAGCGGCAGCAGCAGCTTCCTTTCCTGGCTCTGGGATAACGAAATGCTAGCAGCAAGCACAACTTCAACAACACAGCCAAATTGTTGGGCGCTTATGTGACGACGCGCCAGCGTGCATAAACCAAATTTCACGCAAATCAAAACGTCATAAATATGTGGCTTATGCAACGCGCTTATCCACACCAGCCAACGGCCAGCTACAACAAGGCGCGTTAATGCCACACATTCTCGTTTAAATGAATTGACTACGAAACGCAGACAATAGGCATTTGGTGGACGGGTGGTCGGAAGCACGGAAAACTGCGGGGTGTGCGCGGTGTTTTCTGACAGGCGCTAAATTGGTGAGATTTCAACATGTCGCCGACAATGCGCCCTGATGACAGTCTAAGTTGGCGGCTGTGCCCGCTCGCTAAAGGTAGCTTCGGGCGAGCGACAATAGCGCATTGCTGCAATCGTTGTGCCGTTCATATGTGGGCGCGTGCCTTGTTGCAAGCAGAATACTACTACTGGCTGGTTACCCAGAGCTGCTTGGACAAGAGAACTGCCTGTACAGGCAGTAGCAAAAAACCACTTTAATGCTTTGAATTAGTAATTAATAATAATTAAATAAGCGATTTTGAAATGTTAAAGCACTCAAGCAAAATATGGAATCGCTGGTAAAATTTACATTCCTATGCACCGCACGAAAAATTTATAAGACCAGGATGATTATGATGATATGTACTAAAGCAATAATAGAAAAATGTTTCAGTATCGTTTCGTTGATTGTATGTTTGAAACGGTTTCTCAAATTATTCCGCATTTATTGCTGGTATTTTAGTAACCGCGCAAATTCTTGTAAGATGAAAGCGTTTGCTTTTAATTTAAAAGTGTAAAATGCAAGTTTTTACGTTAAAATTATTATATTACAAGTGCTTTTGATCGCTTTATCTCGTTCTCATATTTATGTGGTTGTTTGGGATTAGAAACAAAAAATATGTCGCTTGGAACCGCGCTTTGTCTGAAGCGGGACAAAATGTTAGCCTGGAAAGAGAGAGATCTTACAATGCGAGAGATTATTTCAAAATTGAAAAGAAGAAAAACAGGGTTTTGCAGATAGAAATGACATTTTGAGAAAGAGGGACTTGACATAAAAGGGAAAGAGTAAATTCAATTTTCAAAATTTCAATCAGATGGTATAAAATGGTAAAATACATATTAGCATGACAAATAGAGGAAAAAGGAAGCGAGAATGGCTCGTAATTTTAGAGGGGGTTCTGTCACAGCAGACGATGTTATTACTTTTTTTGATGATACTTTCGTTGAGGAGTGGATTTTCAAGCATGACAACGCATCCGTTCATGCCTCCAGAAGCAACAAAAGGGTTTTTAGCAGCGAGAAAAATACCAGTTTTTGAATAGCTTACCTGCAGCCTGTTTGGGCAATAACTTTTCAATCGATTTCCAAAAACGGAAGACAGTTTATCTCTTAGAATTACGATTAATGCCGAATTCTCAAAAATTTATCAGAATATTTTAAAACTTAATCAAATCACATCAAAACTCAATCAAATTATAATCAAAAGAGGCTACAACACATTTTTTTTTTTAGTCGGGACAGACTAGCAAGAACAGCACTTAGACATAATTAAATCCCCAAAGTACTGCACTCGGATCCTTTTTTAATTTTCTTTAAATCTACTCGACCTCCGAATAAATCTGAGTAAATCTTGTGGTGCCAAGGTGGTCGCTTCTTAACACATCAGTGCCAAAGACCTCAAGCCTAATTTAAGCGAAGGCGGGGCAGACGCACAGAAAGCGGTCCGCCGCCTCATCCTCCTCTCCACATGCTGAGCAAAGTGCACTGTCTGAGATGCGCACCTTTTCCATGTGCTTTGCACATAGAAAGTGACCCTCTGCTTAGTGACAGGAGGAACTGCGAACAGTCGGTCGGGCATACAGGTAACATCAGTTTTGTCCATCTGCAGCCTCTCTCAGCCTGCCAAGCTCGCTTGAGGGGCAGAACGGGCTCCGAGCCAAAAAGAGTTGGCCTCAGAACCCATTCTGGCTAAAGAGTCAGAGATCTCGTTACCCGCTATACCCGGGCCCATGTTAGCATCAGGATATTATGTCTACCGACATAGTTCAGCCTGGATTTACAGGACTCGATTACCCTTAAAGTTGGGGGGCTGTCTAAGGCCATGAGAGCAGCTTGGCTGTCGCTGCAGACACATATAGATCTGACTCTCCATCTGTTTTCCACAACAAAGTTCATCGCTCATTGAACTGCATACACCTCCGCTGGAAACACAGCTGCATGCATTCCAAGAGCAAAGTGCAGTTTTGTCCTGCTTGATTCCACGTAGACCCCAGAGCCGGAGCCGTGCTTGGTCCTGGAGCCATCTGTGAAAATGCGAAAACAGTGTTTGCCGGGCTCATTTTCTGAGTTTGACCACAGTTGAGCCTCTGGCAACACCACACTGTATCTCTTCTCAAGCACGACACAGGATGGTATGGAGTCAAGGGGCATGGCTACTCTGTTCCGTTCCCCTGTGTTCCATGCCTACTCTGTTGTCCAATTCCCTACAGAGGCCGTACCAATTCCCTTTGAGTTTCAGCCTGCAGATGGCCTTCAAGGCGTCTCCTTGGATGAAAACATCAAGTGGTGGTAGCCTAATCAGAGCATCTAATACCGGGCCTTAAGTAGTCGGAAAAGCTCCGACGCAACAGATGACCACAGTACGTTGTTTTGGTCTACTCATCCAGACCACTGATGCATAGATTATAATAGGTCTTATCATAACCGTGTAGATAGATCCATAGGACCTTGCTAGGAGGTCACACGTTTTTCCAAAAACACCCCTGCACTGCCAGAAGGCTGTCAGTGCCTTGAATGTCTTTGTTTCAACGTCGAGTCCATCAAGCTTCCTCCTTCTGATGAAGAAGCCCATTCGCACAGCACCCAGTATCAATCATATCCAGAGTTTTCGGCACTTTCCTGCAGATGTTCACAAGCGAAGGGCCTGTTACCAAACAGGCAACATCGTCCGCATATGCTTGTGCGTAGACTCCCGAGTCGTTTAAGGTGGTGAGCAGAGGATCGATTACCATGCACCAGAGCAATGGAGACAGCACACCGCCTTGGGCGCAACCTCTATTAACTCCGGATGACACCAGCAGATCTTCTCTGAACGAATCCAATTCACTCCGTGCCTTCTAGCAGAGCTACACATACTGTCAAAAGTGGCATTATCAAACGCCCCCTCTATGTTTAAGAAGATACCCATAGCGTAGTCCCTCCTATCGATGGCCAGCTCTACCCTACCAACAAGGTTTGCAGTGCCGACTCGCCGGATTTTCCACTTTGATAGGCATGCTGAAATGGAGACAGAGATAAGTAAGCTCCAAAATATAAGCTAACCCCGAGAATTCTATTTCTTTAATTTAAATATAATAAAATTGGTCTTACACTTTTTACGTTCCTTTGATTTTGCTTTTACTAATAACTAATTTAAGTTTCGTGAAATGTTTGCTTATTTATAGAAATTTTTGGAACATTTATCAATTAAAGTTTAAATAAAAAAATTTTAAATTGTTTGGCCTAAGCTGATAATAAAAAGATAAGAAATTTAGATGGCCTTATAATTTTTTCGTGTGATGTAGATCACTCTCTCTCAGTCAAACCATGTAATTTAATTTATTTTCCTGGTGCCTTTTGAATCGTCTATTCCTTAATATTGATTTTCTTATAAAAATAAGAAATCGATAGATTTGGGCATGAGACGGGTCGCCGTAAAATTCGTACCAAAACTGCTCCATTTCGACCAAAAGCAGCATCGCATGAACATTGCTAATGAGATTTTGGAATCTGTCCGCGACGACCCCTATTTGCTCCAGAGGGTCATAACTAGTGACGAATCATGGGTTTATGGTTATGACGTGACCGAAAGCGCGCCAAGTTCGGTCGAATGTAAACGTTTTGTGTACCGTTTCCTTCGATTGCAGGGGCGTTGTGCATCATGAGTTCTTGCCACAGGGTAAAACGGTCAATAAGGAATATTACGTGCAAATTATGTGCAATTTGCGCCAAGCAATCCAGCAAGCCAAAAACGCCCAGATTTGTGGAAGAACAACAATTGACTCTTGCGTCACGATAACGCCCCTGCTCACACATCGTTGCTTGTGCGCGACTTTTTGGTCAAAAACAACACACTAATGGTGCCACAGCCACCGTATGCCCCAGATCTGGCTCCCTGTGACTTTTTCTTATTCCCGAAACTGAAGAGGTCCATGAAAGGACGACGCTACGCTACGATTGACGCGATAAAAACGGCATCAAAGGAGGAGCTAAAAAAATAAAAATAAAAATGATTTTTTGAAGTGCTTCGAAGATTGGAAAAAAAGTTGGCACAAGTGCATAATAACTCATGGGGATTACTTTGAAGAGGGCAAAATAGATATTATTGAATAAATAAATAATTTGTGGGAATACACAAAATTCGCGATATTTTTTAACACACCTCGTATTACCTTCAGCGGCCGCTAAATGGGTTGGTAAGTGACTACCATTCGGAAGCGAACGTGTTCGGAACACCAAAAGTTTCTTCAATAGCGGTCGCCCCTGGGCAGGCAAACCTCCGAGAGTGTTTCTGCCATGAAAAAGCTCCTCATACAAAATTATTTGTATTTGTTTCCATTTGTATTCACCTGTCGAACCTTCGGACATAGTTCAATAGGAAAGAGGAGTTCCGGTTGCACAAACGTCATGACTTCGTACTTTAATTGTGAGAGAAGTTTTCGTACGACAATTGAAGAGGAGGGATGGAGGAAAGTACAAAGGCATGAAGCCTGGCCATAGGACTTTTCACACCTACACAGAGGCTTCTAAAACTTTAGACGGAGTGGGAGCGCGCTTTAATGCTCAAAACTAGGGATAAAGCAGCCTATCAAGCTGTCAGACCACAGCAGTATTTTCCAAGCGGAAGTTTTTGCTGTGGGGAAAGCTGCGGAGCTAGCCTACACAAGAACAAGAAAGAACTCAATAATTAATATATACGTGGGCAGTCAAGCAGCAATAAAAGCAATAAGTTCGTACTGTATTAAGTCCAAACATGTTCAACGGAGCAGGGAGGCCGTAGAAAGACTAGCCGCAAACGGAAAGCTGCATATCTATTGGGTACATGCAGCTAAGGACAAAAAACTGACTAAATTCGTACTTACGCTCTCGCGAAAGGACTGCAGAACTATCATAGGTACGCTGACAGGTCATAATCTATTGGCTGCACATGCGTACAAGATAGGGATTGCTAACACGGACAAATGCAGGGAATGCAGAGAGGATGTTGAAGAAACTTTACAACACCTGCTGTGCGTTTGTCCGGCATTATTGCCTGGGAGCTCCACTGTTTGAGGGTCCGGAGGATGTCTCAAAAGCCGAGCTCCTAGCTCTGCTTTCGCCAAAAGCGTTGATATCCTACATGATGTCGACTTTCAGTATTCATAGAGGTCGGTCTCCATCTGGTATCGCTATGGACCAAAAGGTTTATGCGTGGCTTAATAGCAACCTGGCTTACCTAACCTCTTTCCATTTGTGGAACAACATTAAGACGCACGCCACAATAGAAGAACAGGCTCAGTCAAACACCTAATAAAGTGTGAAGTAAATTTAAAAATAAAGTCCAAAGAAAAATAAAAATAGTTCAAATAGAAAACTTAAGGAAAATTTAAAAATTAATCTCAATATCTGTCTCTTCTGCAGCCGTACATAGATTTTAATGCTCAATTTAGCCACACAGCTGAGCGTAAATACGCACCCACATACGTACATCTCCATATACACAGATAACTATAAGCTCCATTACAATAAAAAATCAACTCTAACAGCATATGCAACACAACAACCACCCGGCACGCATGGCAAGGATTAGAGTTGCACTGCAATACTTCAAGTATCGCATGGAAGCTTGCAGTGGAAGCGAGCCCCTCCGCTCCGCAAAGCAAACAATTCAGAAAAACAATAAACCCGACACACCACTCTTGGCTATTTGTCTTTTGCTACCAACAAAGAACGCAACAATGGCTGCGTGTGCCGGAGCCAAGCAACAATGGATGTACAAAGAACAGCTTGGACAAATGAATGGTGGATGGTTTGGAAACGTGGGTGAGCATCTGCAAAACGAATCGCCATGGCACACATGGGAGCCCACTGGCAGGCGGCAAATTGAATTTGAATGCGTGCTGACCACACTCCCGCTCGTGATCGTATAAATGTGTTCATTTGCGGGTGGACGGGTGTGCAAAGCCAACATTTCCGTTTCCGTTTGTTACGCGTTGCGGCAATAAATGGATAAAATATGTGTCGCAGTGGCAATTGAGTTTGTATCAGATGTGGGCGTGTTAAACGTGTTGGCGCCCATTCTCATGAGTTCTCTTTATAAGTATTTAGGTATATATATATATATGTGTGTGTGTGTGTGCATGAATGTGTTACTAGCAGCCACTGCCTAATGGCAAAGGCAGCAATCGTTAAACACAAATGGCACTTGTGCAGCAATTAAAAATGACAAAATGTCGCCACCCACCAGCAACAACAAGAAAACCAGAAAAACAATGCAGAAATGGAAATATTTAAAGCAACATCAGGCCAAGCCGATTGACTGAATCCAAACAAACTCGTGCAAACACTTGGAAAAAACAAAAAAACATTCCCAGGTACACTGGGAAAATATCACGAAGATGCTGTTTAAGATAATGAATCGATCTCTTCAAGCGTGACCCTAGAAAATGCAAAAATATTATTTTACTTACCCGAATTATATTTACTACCTTCCAAATCAAATACACAATCGCAACATTTTTTTCGGCTTTGAAATGCTTCTGATCGCTTTTCGGTATCACCTCCGAAAGTACCACCGAATCTAACCTGCGTTTTTTACTTTATATTAGGTAAAATAAATTATACTCTCTGGCGGAAGCCACGCAGAGACCATTTTGGTCCTTAGCTATACCAGATCAGAGTCCTTTTTTTGTTTTAGCGAAAATATGCACCGCTCCAGATAAAAGATCGCGTACTGTTTGCGAATCTTTTGAGTCACTTAAGCTCCACTTCAAGGTTACATTCTAATCTTTCAAAACTGAGAGCCTTCCAGGTAGCATAGTCTAGTTATCGAGAGAGCTCGACAGCAGTATAGAAGATGCTCCAGGGTTTTTTTTGTACACGGCTCATTACATTTCGCGTAGGGGTTCAAGCACCCTTCTTTTGCTATATCGTCCACTATCTCAGTTCCCTCTATGCCTGAGGGTTCGTTGCTGATAAAGAAAAAACCTTTTTCGAAAATTCAGCCACAGATGAGTCAAAAGATATCTCTTCGATTATATGCCTAGATGAAATCCAGCACCAGAAAAGACTGGCCTAACAGTTTAATCAGACAAACATTAAACGACAGTGATCGGGGGCCTCTTACTACCTTCCTAAACTCTCGACCTCCAATGCCGTCATCGGAGTCTAACCACCAACCATCGAAGAGCTTCAGCTGTCTCCTCAAATAAATTGCCTCGTGAGACCCGCAAGACCCTCATAATTTTGGCTCAATTACGTTCTGGATATTGTAGCAGGTTAAACTCCTACTTATCGAGAATAGACCCCAAAATACTCAATATTTGCCCGCATATGAAGGTAACCCGCACGATTTTACCCACAATTTTAGCCCAACCCAATGAAACAGCATGACGACGCACGAGGACTGGCAGCACTTAATTAATTGCTACAACAACATAGTCCTTATTGGTCATTTCTTCTTTCGAAAAATAGTTCACGGTTCAACCTGCCGCGAATGCTAAAACACGGAATTTCGGGGAGAGGTTTGAGTAAAGTACGAGGCGGAAGTGGCATAGCCCATGAAACAAGAATTCTTGAATCGAGAGTGGTATAAGTTTCGGATTTAACCTTTTTCGCTGTAGAAAATATCTAAATCGACCAGATATTCACAATTCGCCATGTCGTGGAAGAGACTCGTGAAAAAAAATCGACACACACCAACTTTTCGTCGACTTCAAAGCTATATTCGACAGCACGAAAAGGAGTTGTTTCTATGCCGAGATGTCTGAATTTGATAACCGCGCGAAACTAATACGGTTATGCAAAGGAGGACCTCTCCAAGCGATTTGATACCAAATGAGATTTTGGACAGGATGACTCGCTGTCGTGTGACTTTTTAACCTGATGCTGGAAAAGATCGTGCGAGCCGCAGAACTTAATCGCCGCAGTTTTTTATAAAAGCGTACAACCTAACTCGTATGCCGATGATATTGAAATCATTGGCCTTAACAACCGATCTGGATAAAGAAGTATAAAAAAGCTAAGGTCATGGGTCTGCTGGTGTACTAGGACCCATGTCACTGTTGATAGTTATGATTTCGAGGTTGTAAAAGACTTCGTTTATTTAGGAACCAGCATTAACAGTGATATTAAAGTTAACCTCGAAACCCAACGGAGAATCTCTCTTGCCAACAAATACTACTTTTGACTAAGTAGGCAATTGAGTAGTAAAGTCCTCTCTCGACGAACGAAACTAACACTCTACAAGGCTCTCATCATGCCCGTCCTAACGTATGGCGCAGAAGCTTGGACGATGACAACATCCGAAGAAGCGTCGCTTGTAGGGTTTGAGAGAAAGATTCTACGGAAGATTTTTGGACCTTTGCACGTTGGTGACGGCGAGTATCACATTTGATAGAACAATGAGCTGTATAGGGCTTACGACGACTTAGACATAGCGCAGCGAATAAAGATACAGCGGCTACGTTGGCTGGGTCCTGTCGTCCGAATGCTTGCAAAGTTCCGGTTCTGCTGCCATACCAGCTGGTGGTAGCAGAGGAAGAAGGCCTCCTCTGCGCCGGAAAGATCAGGTGGAGAAGGACTTGACTTCACTTGATGTGTCTAACGAGAAAGAAACGACCGACGCGCTTTGTTAAACTCGGCCAAAAACGTATAAGCGGTTATCGCGCCAATCAAGAAGAAGAAAAATAAATAATTCGACATATACTGCTATTAGGTGTTTGGCCGAGCTCCTACTCGGATTTGTGGTGTCCATCTTGATGTTTTTCTCTAAATGCCGACTCCGAACGACAGAGGAGGAGGAGCAGCTTTTTCATGTCACAAATACACTTTGCCTTTGATTGTGGAGGGGCGATCAAAGAAAACAAAACAAGGTTTTCTATAATTTTGCTGTTTCAGGCACGGAGATTCGAACCTACGCACTCGCAAATCGTAGTCACGCGCCATAGTCTTTGTTGTTATTGCTTGTTTGATTGAGTTCCTTTCCAATTTGTTTTGCGCGTCTCGTGCCTTTTTGATGACAGAAATACACTCGGTGGCTTGCCATTGCCTGCCGAAAAGCAAATGCTCGGATGTTCAGTTACAAAAGTTCTATGAAGCTGAATAGTTTACTTCACTCTTTATTTTCTTTCTGTGTTCGCAGGCCGCATGAAATGAAAATTTAATTTTAGAAACAATTTTTGTAAGGCTTAAAGTGTTTGCTAAAGATTTCAATAACGAAAATTTCAATGGTCCATGAAACTCTGTCGAAAAACTACTGTTATACCACATCCGTAGTAGACCACAAACCCATCTCTTCGCTAATCAGCCTGTTCGCAGTGGACAAGTGCATGTAATGGACACTTTTAATCACCTACTGCAGCAACACCAACAGCAACAGCAACTGGAGCAGTAGCCATACGCATACTTTACAATAAAAATTCACTCGTTTGTGGATGCAAGCGATTACCAAAAGCAATTAAAACGGCTTAAAAGACAACCAACTGATTTATTGAGGCGAATTGTAAACACTTGGAATGACCACAGCAGCGACCGCCACCACCGAGCGGCGATCCCGATGACTTTTTGTCGATTTGCAACAAGCAACCACCAGCCGTCCCTCTCCGCTCTGCTGCAAATGTACAATTCTAATTGCAATAATTGTGCAGTGAAGCAATTTAGAAGAATCGCTCGACGCCAAACTATCAATACGAAAATTCTAATTGAAAAAAGCTCAATGCAAAATACACTCTTGCTTCGCTACGACGCAGCAGTGACAATAAAAACCAACCAACTACAAGTAGTGTGCACAAAATGTTTCGTAGCAACAAAAATAGCAGCAACAACACAACTGAGGTGGAGGCATAAACTGCGATTGAAAAAGTGATGGCCGAATTTGTCGCATAGGAAATGGGCTTGTGAGCGCGTATTTAGAATTTATATCCGAATACAGTGCACATAAATCTGGCAACAGCACAACACAACAACACCGGCATTTGTAAAAAGAATGATAGCAACTCGAGCGAAATGTTGCCGCAACAATAGTTGTTGTTACTGTTGTTGTTGTTAGAATGGTTACAATATCTGCACATCACACAATGGCATGCCACATGCGGCATGCGGCAACTGCAAGAGATTTGCTCTCGGTCCAACGTTTATTCTGTGTACGTGCAACAGACAAATGTGGCAATATCTCCACATCCACAACACGAGCGCATGTGTGTGTATGTATGTATGTGCATGTGGGGGGGGAGGAGTAACGGTAAAAATTTTGTGTGCTACAACATTTATAATTGCTTGTAGGATTTGTAGCTCAGCGATTATTGTTTTTGCATTTATATGTTTTTATTGCGTCTATATGCACCGACCGCCACACTCACACACATACACGCACAAAACAAACACTCCGATTGACCGCCGCCATGTTTTACGACATAGACACAGCACAGCGCAGTAAGCATTGCCGATAGAAATACAAAATGAATGGCCACAACATCTGCGCTCACAAATCAACATACACACAAACACACACATACATACATTCATATGTGCATATGTTCATTTGTGGCAGCTCGTGAGCTGGAATTTGTGTAAAATCGTTAAAAGTAAATCTTCATTAGATCTGCACAACGAAGCATTAAACAAGTTGTAGGTAGCTGTAAAAATAAAAAGTATGGCATCTCTCTTTTCCCAAGTTTTTACAGCTTTCAATTGATTTACGTAGGGTTGTAATACAATGTGAATTGAAATTAATGACACTCTTAGCCATGAAAATTCATTAAAGCCATCAACCAAAAATCTCAAAAATGTTGCGCTCCTATTTCGTTAATATATTTTTCTAAAGTGTATAAAAGTACGTAATATTTTGTGCAACATAAGGTCACTGTTTTTATCTAATAGTGGAGAATTTTTGTTTCGGGCGAATTTTTAAGTACCAAAATCCATCGGCTTAAGAAAACGCGTTTCTTCACATGCCTTCTTAACATTCCTTACGGCTAAACTTTACATCTGAGGTATAAATATAAATATATATTATATATTATAATAGTAATCCGTTCTTTGCCAAGGTAGCTTTTTTACTGATTCCCAGGTTACAACTAAGTTAAGAAATATAAGCTTAAGAACTAATAGTGAGAGTCAAAATATAAATTGTTGTTATTTTATGTAAGAAAGAGAAATAGATTGGTTCAGATTGGCTATTAAAGAAAATATCAATTAGCAAAGGAACAAATTAAATATATGATATGTAGGAGAGCTAAGGTGAGAATGAGTAAGCAAGTGTGTATTGTTGGTAGTGGAAGCAGGGTTATGTGAAATTCGAAAGTTATTTTGTTGCTAAAGGGAAGAAGATTAGCCAAAATTCAAGTTATTTTAATATAAATTGAAAAACAAATCCAGATACTGTTAAATACCAATTATAAAAATGCCTAGACACATATATATGTATGTGTTTCATTATCATTATAGCATAGAGAGTCAAAGCCTCTCTCAGTATTTCCAGTACTTACATTGTTTGTATGCAATAAACTTTCGCCAGATCTACCGCTATCGAGACTCGGCATTTGGCTATTGATAGGCCAAGCAAAGTTGAGCTTTCTTCTGAGATGACGCGTCAAAGGGATCTCACACCCTAAATAAACTAAAATTATTCTTTGGCGTAGAGGATTCTTTGATTATTTATAGATAATTAGTATCGCTACATATAATATATGTATGCCTCCTAAATGTATGCTTTAATCTTGACGCCGAATTAAGAAGAGATTTAGATAAAGATTAATAACAGCTAAAGGTAAATATGTAAATGGAGAAAGGGATCAACCCAAAGATAAAAATAAAAATAAGAATAAGTAAAGAAATTCGGGCATGCACTTTGTATAGAAGGAAAGGCATAACGCATTAGCGAAAAAAATTGTGAAAAATCAAGGGTATTGTAGTCACTTGAAACTTGCAATTTGCTACTAAAATTCAACGAGCTATAAATTCTAACAGTTCTGGTTAAAAATTTGGAAGTTTCGGAGGAAGCTTCACATGGATGGTGGTGCAAAGAAAGATATAGAATCCAGATTAGCAAAAACATTGGCGCTTTCGCTAGTTCACAAAATGTATGAAACTCTACCAGTTTATCTGTGAAGACAAAGGGGAATATATTGAAATCCAATGTTCTCACAGTTCCTCTATATGGTTGAAAGACATGGTTTGTTAGCTACAGCCTTTTAAGCAAGCTAGAAGCCTTCATAAATAGAGGACTGCGACGCATTCCAAAACTTGGTGACCCAACACTATAACTAACTCGTCGTTACACCTACTCTGTAACATCGAACCAATCACCGTAATAATAAAAAAAATAGTTTGAAAAAACTAAAAAACACGCTTTTATTGCCAATCTAACTAAAAAGTATAAAATAAATTTTAATGACAAAGAGACCTATAATGAAGTAATAGCAAATCGAACGATCAGTCATAGTCAACTACCTCACAACAGAATTATAACAAAAATTAAGATACAAATAGAATAATTCAAATTAGAGTTAAAAGCGTAGGATGCTTGATATAGTAAATATTACAATCATTCTATTGGCAACTACCTATGTACAGAAGGTTATGAAAGTGAAGCAAAATGCATCCCACGCTTTTGACTTTAATTTGAATTACTCTATTTGTATCTTAATTTTTGTTATAATTCTGTTCTGAGGTAGTTGACTATGACTGATCATTCGATTTGTAATTATTTCATTATAGGTCTCTTTGTCATTAAAATTTATTTTATACTTTTTAGTTCGATTGGCAATAAAAGCGTGTTTTTTAGTTTTTTCAAACTATTTTTTATTTTCTACTTTTTAGTTCGATTAGCAAAAAAGCGTGTTTTTTATTGTAGTTTTTTTTTAACTATTTTTTATTATGAATGAAAATTATTGTTATCATTGCAGTCAGTGAATTAATGATTCGATATATTCGTGTTATATTTAATTCCTTTCTTATCGACTGTGAGTCTAAAGCTATGCAGTTATCGGCCGTGATAAAGAAGTAATCGGGATGAAGAACTTATTTCGTGGAGGGAGCCGGAGAAACGGCTACCCCACTCCATTGGCCAGTTTTTTTCGATTTTCGTGGTGTGGTGCACTATGAACTCCTTCCACCTGGCCAAACTGTTAATAAGGAATATTATTTGAGCGTTATGCGTCGTTTACGTGAAGCAATTCATCTAAAAAGACCAGAATTATGGGCCAACAACTCTTGGTTTTTGCATCACGATAATGCACCGTCTCACACTGCACTCGTTCTTCGTGACCATTTCGCCAAAAATTCCACGCATATCGTTCCGCAACCACGGTATTCGCCTGATTTGGCTCCGTGTGACTTCCGGCTATTCCCAAAACTCAAGAGACCACTCCGGGGAACGCGTTTCGAGTCGATTGAGGAGATAAAAGCTGAATCGAAGAAGGTGCTGATGGCTATACCGGAAATGGACTATTTGGCATGTTTCGGGGATTGGAAAAATCGTTGGCATAAGTGTATTTCATCGAGAGGGGATTGTTTTGAAGGGGATGAAATTGATTTACAAGAATAAATAAAGATTTTTCATTTTACAACCAAATTCACCTTACTTTCTGCCCACAGGAAAAAAAGGCAATCCTGGCAATCCTAATAAGGATAATGGAAAACTTTTATCAAATTATTGCATTGTCATCGGTCCTTGATAGGTGTGCAAAATTCCAAGTCGATTAGATTTTTAGAAGCCAGTGAAAATTAAGCTCAAAGATTCCGTTACATACATACATACATACATACAACCCGACCTAATAAAAGTGTGTTAAAAAAGGGGGGTTGGATCGAGCTTACTGTCTGCAACCCTCCCGGGGACATCTGTCGATATGAACTTGACTGCAATCACCAAAGCAGTCGAAAAGCGGAAGGCCTAAAACAGTGCATGGCGCCGCAACGTGTTGAAGGATTCAGAGAATGCTGAAAAATCTTGGCTGAATATAAAGAATTTAACAATAGATCGAGCTCGGTTGAGATGTTTCATCTCGGCCCTAAATACTCTTCAGGAAGTGTCAAATGTAATTCAGAAAAAGTCATATGTAATTCAGAAAAACACAAATGCACTTTAGAAAGTATCAAATGTGCTTAAGAAGAGATCAAATGTTCTTAAGAAGACATCGAAAGTAAAGGGTTTTCCAATAAGAGGTATCATTTTCAAAAAAGTACAATCCAATGACTCCGCTGGACCATAAACCGCACCAATCAGTCACACGTTGAGGGTAGAGAGGCTTTTCAATAATAACTCTTGGATTTTCTGAACCCCAGATCCGACAATTTTGCTTGTTGACGAAGCCACCGAGGTGGAAAAGGGCCTCATCATCCAAGATGATTTTTCGATGGAACGCTGGATCATTTTCATGCATTTCAACGACCCAATCAGCAAAGGCACGACGTTGTTGATGATCGGCCGGCTTGAGTTCTTGTGTTAACTGGACTTTATAAATCGTTAGACCCAAATCTTTAGGCAAAATACGGTGTAATGACGTTTGTGGAATGCCTAATTCCAAAGAACGACGAGGACTGGACAAACCTGGGGTTTCTTCAACAATTTCGGCTACAACAGCAATATTTTCGGCTGTTCTAGAGCGTCGTGCACGGGTTTTATTCTTCACATCACTAACTTGTCCCAGCAACTCGAATTTTTTCACCAATCTCTGTATTGTGGTCCGACAAGGCGATTCACTATGACCTAAAAATGTTCCAGTTTTACGAACCGTCTCTCACAAATTTTCACCATTTTCATAGTAAATTTTTATAATTTCAATGCGTTGTTTAAACGTGTGTCGTTCCATTTTTATTAATGGCGGAGTTTCTACTTGTCAAATACCAAAAAATGAGAGTTACAAAACTGACATCTACCGAAATAGCGGGGTATTCAAATTAACACCTGTTATTGGAAAACCATTTAGATATCATCCTGATCGCTGAATGGACAGCAACAATTTTGACTGCGAAGTCTTCTAACCAACTTCAGGACAGCTTTAAGCGCTAGAATACGAGGAGAAGCGACTCACCTCTAAACTTTCTCTATTTGCTTAACCAACATCGTATAAATACATACTTGGTGGGCCATATAGTGTTTGCTTTTTGAACCACCTATTTTTTTGAGAATGGTAACACAAGTGGCATGTCAAATGTGTTCATAATTTACTTAAAGGTTTGACATTTACGAAATGGGACGCTATACGCTTGACCAAATTGGGAATTATTGAAAACCTATTTCCAAAGTGGTGAGTCTTCTTCCGCGGTTACAGTAAATGGCGAGCGTTACCGTAACATGCTCAACGAGTTTTTGTTTCTAAAAGTTGAAGAGGACGACATGGACGACAATTGCTATGCGAACCATCCAGAGACGATTGATGCTTTAAAACACGAAAACGAAGTTGCCCTTCATGAAATTGCCCATGGAGCCCAAACAATCGAAAATGTGCTTGAACATTGGGTTGATCAAATGGCCTACTGTAAAGCCAGTCGCGGCAATCATTTGAACGATATTATTTTTCATTCATAAATGACAATGTTCAATCTTGAAAATAAAAAAAAAAAGTTCGAAAAAATATTGATTAGTTTTTTTTTATAGCCGATTCAAAAAGCTAATTTTACATGGCCCACCCTATATTTAAAAAAAAAATGTGTACTATGACGCTCTTCCAGCAAATAAGCCATTTCGATGCATTTGTAAACCTGGTCGATTTGTGAATTTTCTTTGGCTGAGGCGCAAAAAAGCTCATCTGCAGTTGTCACGAATTTTATTTTCAGTTTGACAAATATGACATACGGAAATTAGCCTGTAAATGTGGCTTTGAGCTGCCAGGTGCATATGTAGAAAAATTCAGAAATTTGACTGCTTGGCATATACATATTTGAAATAATATTACCATTCATAATTTAGGTAGAAAAATGTTTGCATTCTCGAGCAAATGACATTGGTTTTGCTTACTGCTACTTATACTAAGGAGTAACTGCGCGTACCAATTTGCTAAGACCATTTTTGAACGAGGAGGTACAGTTGGTTATTTTTTTTGGAAGCAATAAGACACACCTACCTCCTGCACCTCCTACAGATGCACGCATACATTTATGACAACAGGAACTTATTTTTTACCAGCGTTTTATAAAAATGTTGCGGTTAAACTCTCGATCTGGCATACACACACCCAGACACGCTTTCTAATTTGTGGTTTAGCGGTAAAACTTTTCGATACTTTTCCTCATTGCAGTCCAACCCCTAATTGAGGGATGATTGCCTGAGCGCTGGTGATGAGATGCCATGAAAGTTGCACGCATATGACAGACAGCGCGGCAGGCATAAGGAAAGCGTAGCAGAGCGTAATTTGTGTAAAAGTTGTAAAAAGCGCATTGAATACTATCAAAATGTAATTATGCATAATTTTTACTTGAACTGCCAAAAAGTTTCCACTTACCCGAAAGAGCGAAAGTGCAAGCAAAAAAGTTTGGTCGATTTGTCTGCTGGGATTAAGCTAATTAAAGGACAATTTTTACTTGCTACGAATATCGCTGCAGTTGTGAATATTAAGCGGCATGCCAGGGAAGGTATTTGTGAGGGAAAGCAGAATTAATTTCTTAAAACTTTTTGCAATCAATTATGTGTGAAGCGGTCTACTTGGTATATTTTTTGACAGTTTCAAAGGACTTAACATGAAAAGGGTTGCGCTACGTAGCCACTTTTAGTTTCACATTTTAAAGTAAACAGTCGTTTTATTAGAATTTACAACTACTTGGCTAGTAAATGCTTGAAATTTACCTGTGAAAAATTACATTATATATATTTTTATGTTTTTAATAAATCACTTTCGCCACTCCACACCAGCTTACACTTGTTACGCCAATTATTGAAATTGCCACATACGAGTGTCATATAATCCACAGGGATTCGCATCGGATGTCCCAGGCACATGTTTATTTTTCTATTTGCCACTGCGCTGCTACCTTCCATGCATGTGCCTGTACATGCAGCTATGTGTATGCATGTGTGTATGTGGGGTGTCGTATGACAACATTAATGGCAAATCAATATGTATGAGATCTTTATTTCCGGGGGTGGTTGGCCTCTTTCATACCGATCACAACCCACCAGCTTTGATTCAAAGCGTAGCATTTCAATTCAATCAATCGAGGACGAAAATTAATGGTCATTGACACACTCGTATAGGCATAAAATTAATGCGGTCGCACTGCTGCAAATTGAAATGTTACCAAAAAATTTATTAGCTCAAATTTTTCCTCTAACTGCACTGGTAGTCGTTTATTATATTTGAACATTGGGAAATGCATTTTGAAGGGGGAAACAAGTGCATGCAGCTTTTCCCACGAAAATTGTAGCAGTCAAAGTTGATTGGATTTACGTTTGTGGGAGAATTCACTTAGTGGTGTTTATTTGTATGAAAGAGTCTATTTACATATGAGAAATTTTTTCTGGCTAGAAGTATGTGAAAGTCATATGCAGAATACTGTTTAAATTCCTTTGGGACTGAGCTGCAGCGGATAATAATAGCTGTGTGAAAATTATTTGATATCATCTTTATTTTTTTATATTTTTATATATGATCAATGGCACAGAACTCTCTTTCAAACAAAATCAAAAACAAATAAAATAAAAATGATTGAAAGAACTCTACACATCTCTAAATATTTAATGTTTGTTAATAATGACAGTGACCTTGACTGACTTTTAGGTGGCGAATTGGTGTCACTATTTTAAAAAAACCTAGCTTCCCACGCTTTGTCTCCTAGTAATCAGTTGCAACCGGCCCATCGACAGGCCCGTTTCTTCAAAAAATTTGGTCACAAAAATAAAAAAAAATTTGCCAATAAAGCGAAAAAGAGTCTTGCATAATCTTATAAAATAATTTATAGCTTCTTTAGTCACACTTAAGTTAATAATTATATTTAAAAAATATTCAGTTCCTCTCATTTGCTTTGCTTCTCTTTCTATTTCCAAAAAAATATTTAGTCGCAAGGTTTTACAGAGCGCGACACCGCCACTCGACTCTAAGTGAATTTGAAAGATTCAGATAAATCGTGAATGATCTCAAATGCCATAATGAAACAATAAAAAAGGGTGATCAATTTAGAGGTATCGGTTTTTAAGTAGAAATAAAACAACGATAATTCAAATTGATTGGGTAATCTTTATTATATTTGTGTAGAACCATTCATGGCTATCATTTTTTTAAGATAATCCCTTTCAATTGTTGCCCGCAACTGCGACGTAGATCGACCATTCGTAAACATCAATTTTGAATGACTCGCTGCAGGATGTTGGCTTCCAATGCCTCAATCGAATTCGGTTTATCCAGAATCCACAAAGCATTTAGACTTAACATACCCCCACAAATAAAGTTCGAAAGGTGTGGTATCACACGATCTAGGTGGTCAATCCACTGGTGCGAGACGAGAGATAAATCGCTCACCGAAAGACGGTGCAGTAAATCCATTGTTTCACGGGCTGTATGGCAAGTAGCGCCGTCTTCCCGGCATCAAAAAGTCGTTTATAGCGTTCGCCACTCACTGTTGGCGCCAGTCGCGACTTTAAAGCAATATGGGACGATGATTCCTCCCATAAGTCAATGGATGTAATGGCTCCTCTTGAATGGCTTCGGGGTGCTCTTCAACCCAAATATGGCATTCTTACTTATTAACGTAGCCATCAAGGCGAAAATCGGCATGGCTATGTACACCATAAGTTGACCTAAGCGCGGAATGAACACTTTTCACAGGGCGTAGGTTTCCATAATACAGTTGTACGATTTGTAAACGTTGTCGAGGCATAAGTCGTGACCATGATGGAATATCAATGAGTACCTAAAATAAATATGGATAAGGCCCGCCATCTATCGTTACGGATTTGAACTAGGTATTATTTGAAGAATGGTAGCACTTAGCTGTCATCTGATTTGACGAAAAAATTAGTTTTATTCTTCCGCTGAACGAAAATGGTTGGGTATACGCTCAAAGAACGCTGGGAAATATTGCGACATTACTTTGAAAATCATGGTAATGTTGCAGAATGTGTACGAAAATTACGTACGGCAATGGGAAGAAGAAAAGCACCGAATGAAGCGTATGTGCGTTACTTTGCGAAAAAAGTAAGAGAAACTGGGTTGCTTATTGACAAACCAACGCGTGACCGACCAAAAACCGTGCGTACACCCGAAAATATTGCTGTTGTGGCCGAGAGTGTTCGTGAATCACCAGGAACATCAGTTCACCGTCGTTCTCAACAATTGTACATTTCGGAGACATCATTGCGAGATTGAGATCGTATGGGATGGTGCATGGTTAGCCGAGGCAGCCATATGAATGAAGTTGTATTCCATCATTAACCGGAAGGATTGTACTTCAAAATAAAAAAAAACAGTTTGGAAAAATATTAAGTAGTTTCTTTTTTATAGCATTTTTAATTCCGTAAAGTTATATGGCGGACCCTGTATTTAGTTTGGCAGTAGTCACGCGTGATCTGTCGAAAACCCCTATTGGAAAGAGTACCTCCAATCTGATCCCCCTTTGCAAGGCGATTCAATAAAACCGCAGATTTTTTTATCGAAAAGTTTTTTTCCGTTCGTTATTTTTTTTTTCTATGGCACTTATGTACAGTATGAAGCAAGATACCCTTCAAATCCTCACCACGACTATTCTGGCAACATAGGATGCACATATCAAAGTTTTCCGTAACTTTTTGGCATAGTCAGGCGCTCAAAGGCGCTACTTAATCGGTCACGGAAAAACGTCGCTATGTTAGTTGCCTTGATAAAAGGTCCTGTCTTCTAGGCCGACATGCTCAAATATTGAACTTACCTCATTTCGACTATTGCAGAGCTGCAAGAATAAGGAGGAGGAAGACTCTGTCAGACATCTTCTCTGTCATCGTCCTGCGTGGCATGTCGCTGGGTTCATCGTTTTTGAATGAAACTGAATATCTTAGCGATATAGTAAGTGTCAGCCAGATCATTGGGTTTAGTTTAGTTTGTGTTGGACTTGGTTGGTCCTGTAGATCGCACAAAGACCAGAAATTGATCTATAGTTTACCAAGTGTTAGCATGGAGAGTTTAAGAAATTTATATTTTGTCTTTAATGCACAGTTTAGGTAATTCAAGTAGACTACTAAGTTTTTCATCTGCCACTCTTTCTAAGGTTGTAAACGATGCCGAACGTAAGCAGTTTATTCGTGCTTTGCTAAGTGCAGGGCAGTGGCGGAGTAGGTGTTCCAGAGTTCCTCTCGCGTTGCCTTCGTTGCATTTTGTGCATGTGTCGTTCCGCACTAGCTTCAGCTTGGCCGCGTGCGATGGAGTGAGACAGTGCCCCGTCAGTATTCCCACTACAATCTTACACTCTTTCCTGAGAAAAGATAAAATATAGTTTGTAAACCCGCACTTAAAACAAAATGGGTTAATGAAAAGTAGCAACTCAACTGCTACTGTGGCACCACAATTGATCAGCAACGGTAGAGTTGTTTGAAGACCGACTGCCACGTCTACCTACTTCTGGCATAGTTAGAACTGCTCAGGAAGCATACCTATCACGTGGCTCCAGAGACAGAAATTCAATGGTGTCAAATCGCAAGATCTCAGCGGACATTTGACCTCTCTGTGTGGTGAGATAGCTATCTCCTGTCCCCCATAGCCTCTAGGCCGAAAAAATCACACAATGTACAAAATGCACTTGTTGCAAAACGGTCATTTTCTTCATGGGCATGAAGATGGCTGAGACCTTCTCAACCTTCTTTGCGCTATAGCGTCATATACGAGAAGAAGGGGTGCTGTAATCTCCGGGGACTGGTCGCAGAAACGATAGAAGTCAGTGGACCTTATGCCAATCCTATGCAGATGCCTCCGTAATCTGTCATTGCCTGTGGGAATGCACGTGAGCATTCTCAATTTATCCTTAGGGAGGGTTAGGAGTTGTCTGATCCTCCTTTGCTTATAACTCGGCCAGTAAGGATTTCGCCTGGCGTAGCCCCATAATTTGGTGCCAGCTAACGTCCCTTAGCCGTATCTCTTCACTTCTCAACTTCTTCTTTATGGTGTATTGTCCCATAGAAAGAAAGGCCTAAGGTCATATTAATAATGAGGTCACTTCATCTAGCCAATGCATCAGCTACTTCATTCCCAGTTCGTCTTAAGACTTACGTGAGTCGGACATGATTGTGTGATCCTAGCAAGTTCAATTTCTCGACGCGTTTAAGGATCAAAGAGGATTTAACTTCACAGGATGGCAATGCCTTAAGTGCAGCCTAACGTTCGCTCAGAATGCCAATTCGCGCATTCCGGAGTTGTCTGTCCAAGTTGATGTCTGCACATAGACAGATGCATGCACTTGCGCTTGGAAGATGATGGGTAAACTACTCATCGGCACAGACCGATGTTTGTTTTGGGGTCATATATTCCAGCTCCTATGCGTTCAGATATCTTCGAGCAATCTGTATACTAGCACTGGGTACACTCTTAGAGTTTCCTTTCAAGTGCAGGTGTACACCGGTTTACTTTATTGTACAGTTAAATTCTGATTTTCTGAACGTGACTGCTCCACTTGTTATCATGGACCTCCTTATGTTATCAATTGCTTCATAAAGCGTTTGTTCAACTGAGTATCGCTAAGTATAACTAAGTTAGCCAAAGTTTGTAATACCAATTTTCTGGAAAAAAGGGAAATAAATTAGCATATCACAAATAATTCTGTAATAGATCTGCATCATTCCTGGACCACCCTTTACATGAAGTGTTGGAAATAATAAAGAGAAGGCACAAATTTATAAGTTATAAGCACAAATTTAGTTCATTTAAATATAATTTATTAGACTAATAGTAATAATTGCAGCGAGCGCGTGTGAGCTCTCTGACGCGTCACCTCAGAAGGAAGCTCATTCGTTTGCCACAACATTGCCTGATCTTTCATAGCTACACATCGATACTCGTTAGCCGTAGACCTAGCGGAAGTTTATTTTATACAAACAATGCAGGAAATACTGAGAGAGACGTTTACTCTCTGTGGTATAAGAGAGTGAAAGGGTTGCCACATAAATGCTACTCATATCAGTTTAAAAAATAGCTGAAAAATAATAACTAATTATTTTTTTTAAAGCAAGCATGCCTCTATTAAATAAATCTTTTCTATTTTGTGCATAGCGGCCAAAACTTACTCCCCTACAACTGATTATGTAATAATAAAATAACCAAATCTAATAATTCAAATCGATTTTTATTAGCAAAATATGTGCCGCAACCATTCCTTGTGCATAAACAATAAGTTTTTAATGACTTGACCTTTTTCACACACCATTCTGAGTGCTCTTAATTTTACAAAACCCATTAAAATTTCACATTTCGCCCTTGTTACGTTAAAGCGTAACAACTCAAAAAGAAAAGGAAAAGAGTAACAACTCAAAAATTTGTTATTTTAGCGCAACTACTAAACAAATAAGAATGAAACAACCGTTATATTGTTTTTAATGATATTTTCGTGCAATTACATATTTTTTTCCTTGTAATACCTATATTATTAATATTTACGGAAACAGTTTTTCGTCTCTACTGAAAATGTTCAGATTTTGAGTTGTTACGCTTTAACGTAACAAGTGCGATTTGATAACTATGAATTTCCGCAGTGCAAGTGAGTCGTCGTTGAGCTGTGTTAGAGAGGAAAAGGCTTACAATTCAACTGAAACTGTAGTGTTGATTACAACTGCGTCACTAATAGCAATGGCCGTTAACCACCACAAAATCACTTGCGACGAATCAGTGTTAAAGACGTGACAAACATACATACAGGGTGTTCGGTTTCAAATTTAAAGCTTCTCCTTAACCGCTGAGCAAATAAGCGGAGAGTTCAGCGGGAGCTTTAGCTGCGTTATTCGTGCAGATTATTTAGCAACAAGGACGCGCTGGACGGGTGAACAAGGCCAATGGTTCGTGTGCAACTGCTCGTCTTAGAGTTTGTTCACGTTAAAATATTCAACGTTTACGTGAAGCCCCAAGTGAAGATTTGATTAGGTGCGAAGTTTCCAGACAAGATGTACGTTGGGAAACAGCCGACAGTCTGATTCCAGCCGGGCATCGAGGAATGCGTGATTGCTTCCATAACAAACTGTTAAGTGCTGGCCACCCATCTTAACTCTGTTTCTCTTTTTCGTTTTTCTGTGCGGCACCTCAAAAGTAAAGTCCATGAAACAAACCCCGCAACCATCTCAGCACTGAAAGAAAATATCGTTCACATGGTTAATGACGTACCGACATCACTTCTCCAAAGAGTGGCACGAAGTGCGGGGGCCAGTTCCAGGATTAGGATATAATTTTTAGAAAATCAAATCCGTACTTGTATTCTTTATAATTATTATTATTACTATTTCTTATAGTTCCAAGTAGTAATAAAGGGCCACAACAAATTCGTGCCATTCAGATCTATTTTGCGCCAGTCGCTTAGCTTCATTCCAGGTTAAATTCGTGGCGCGCGTTTCCACATTCCACAATCGTCTCCAAGTGTTTGATGGCCTTCCTCGTCTACAGCTGCCTTGGATATTCCACTCAATAGCGGCCCCTGTTACGCCAACACATTGCCCACAAAGGCGTGGCCAATCTCAAGGGGTACTACACTTTGCTGAGTTGTTCTCCACAGATCAGCATTCGAGTTTGGGTTTGGCCAGAAAATGTTCAGGATTTTGCGAAGGCATTTGTGAAAACTTGCAGTGCGTTTATATCGGCCGCTAGAGATATAGAGTACAGATGATTTGAGATTAGAATTAAAGATTCTCAGCTGCGTGCGTTGCGAAATGTGTGATGCTTTCCAGATTGAATGTAGGAGACAAATTTTGCTAGAGCTTTCCTAATGCTGCTTTGGTTGTCTGCACTTGACCACCTGACAGCGAGAAGATACTGCCCAGACAGCAAAAAGATTGCACTTTCTTCGGGTAGGTACCATTGATCAGGAACGGACGTATATTTCGAGTGTTAGTACGCATCACTTTGGTTTTGGAGATGTTGAAAACAAGCCCGCTTCAGCGGTGGCTTACTGTACTGATTGGGGCTGCATTCCCACATCGGGAAAAGTGTTTGATAGTAGGTAAATATCCTTCGCGTAGTCGAGGTCAGCACGCCAGCCCTGCAGGCCACAAGAAGTTCCACGTACAGATCTTGTGGCGAGTTTCTTAACGGTGTGCAAGGCGATGTTAAAAATATTCTTTGTTTTTATTTTGGTTTTAATTCCTAATTCTGCCCCCGCACACCCTGTACGTGCATACGGCATTTACTTTTGTCTATTTTTTATTATATTAAAACATCTTTAAGTATTATTAAAACATAGGAAATTTGAATTTACTACATCAATTAACTGTTAGCGCTCAAAAGTCCTGCTTAGTTCGTGGTGCTGAACATATGGCTGCATGCGTATGTATGTATGTGTATGCGTGTATACTAGAAGAATTTGAATATGAATTAGAATTTTAATATTAACGATTTGCTACCCGCTGCGACGAAAGCCGCATAAGATATGGATGCGTGTTAGTTTGTCGCGTGCGTGTGGCAAGACTCTTGCTGCGATAGCTTTTGTTGCATTATAATAGCGCTGGACATGCATACACGTAAATGAACACACATACATATGTAAGTACATAAAACACCAGGGAATGGCAAGAACTTTTTATGACTGTGGCACATAGAAATGCCGAACAAACAGCATACCGACCTGCAGTGGCACTTGCGGCTCTTGAGGCCTGCACTACACACAAACTCGTATATGTACATATGTATGTGTACATATAAAAAAAAAGTGTAGTAAAAGTGTCTTCAAAGCGCCCGATTAACCGATCATCAAATATTTGATTATGTGTGTGTGTGTGTGCCTGGTAACTGCGTACGTGGGTACACCTCATAAAACCACAACGCAGCATGTCACAAATACACCTACTCGCATATGCTCGAATCACTCGAATCGAAGTTAATATCGCCTTTTAATGAACGAAAAACCAAACTGCTTCATTATGTTGCGTGCATTACCAGGTGAACGCCAATCGGAATTATGCGACTATTTATTTCATAAGGCGCTAATCAGTATTTTCGTTTAGAGTGACATCACCTTTTATGCAGATTCTTTCTACAAGTTAGGTTAGGTTCGACTGGTTGGTACTGGACTATAGACGTATTAGTCTTTGAAATAATCTATGATGTTGACTCATCATCCGGCAGAAATTTTGGATAACATCGCAATCCCCTTAGCGGGCTGCAATAGTCATTGTAGTCCTCCTCAACTGTTTTACATACAGCAGCCTAAAGCACAACCTTCCACCGCCCCAGCATTAGGGTACACACATATCATAGCATACACGGCCTCTTCTTATAAGGGGTAATCAATTTAGAGACATCGGATTTTAAGTAGAAATATTGGGCATGGGAATAAGTTTCCGAATAAGTAACGACGCACTGTGGAGATTAACGAACGAGGAACCCATCCTATGGCAAATCAAATACAGCAAGTGGCGATGGATAGGTCACACACTGAGAAAACTACTAGAAAGCTTCACGAGGATGGCACTGGACTGACTACCGCAAGGGAACAGAGGTCGCGGTCGACCAAAAAACACTTGGAGAAGGTCGATGTTGCGCGAACTAGCGGATGCCGACATCTCATGGGACGGTGCAAAAACAACAGCACAGAACCGTGTACGATGGAAGAGTCTTGTTGAGGTCCTATGCCCCCGAGAGGAGTGAACAAGGAGAAAAAAAACAAATGTGAAGTATGTGCCATTGGAAGCTACAACTTTACTCCATCTTTCAGGCAGCATGCGGATTACTCTGCCGAAAGAGTTCCTTTGACTTGATTCATTCATTGAGCCAGTTTGCGATGCTCTCGTAAGAAGTGAACTGCCCTCCAATAAGGGCTGACTGCATTGATCGGAACAGATGGTAATCCGAAGGTGCAATGTCTGGGGAATACTGCGGGTGGGGCAAGATTTCCTAATTCACTCGCTCTAAATATTTCTGGACCGATTTAGCAACGTGTGGGCTGGCGTTATCATGCAACAAAATCAGTTTGTCATGCCTTCCGTCCCATTCCGGTCGCTTTTCTATATGAACTCGATTCAAACGCTTTAGCTGCAGTCAGTAACGATCGCCAGTGATGGTTTCAGATGGTTTAAGGAGTTCATAATAGATGACACCCATCTGATCCCACCAGATGCACAACATAACCTTTGAAGCATGAACATTTTTTTCTCTGTCGTTAGACCTGGTTCACCTGGCAAGCTCCAACATTTTCGACACTTAGGGTTATCATAATAGATCCATTTTTCATCGCCAGTGACGATACGATGCAGAAAACCGTTTCTTTTCTGCCGAGCAAGAAGTATCTCACACGTCACCAAACGTCGCTCGCGATTCCTCTCCTTCAATTGATGTGGCGCCTGCTTTACCTGCTTCCTGGACCATCACGTGCAAACCGTTACCGACGGTTGATCTGTCAACATCCAACTCTTAGACATAGACTTTACCTACCCCCATAAATAAAAGTCCAAAAGTATGATATCGCACAATCTTGGTGGTCAATCTATTGGGCCGAGACGAGAGATAGTTGCTCACCGAGATGCAGTAAATCCATTGTTTCACGGGTTGTATGGCAAGTAGCGCCGTCCTGCTGGAACCAATGGGCCAAATGTTGTGGAGACCATGGGCTTCAATTTCCGGCATTAAAAAGTCATGTACGAGTATCATGGGGCGCTAGCGTTCATCATTCACTGTTACATTGACGCCACACTCGTTTTTAAAGAAATATGGGCCGATGATTTCTCTAGGCCGCACCAAACGGTCATTTTCAATGAATGTATTTGGCTGTTCTTGAATGGCTTCGGGTTGTTCTTCAGCCCAAATATGGCAATTTTGCAAAAATGCGCCTCATCGCTGAACAAAATTCGAATCTCAAAATACGGATCTTCGGCGAGTTTTTCAAGAGCCCAACGACTGAAATAATGACTTCTGTGGAAGATACGCCGGCTTCAATTCTTGAACTAGCTGTATTTAATATGCTTTCAAACCACGATCTTTGGGTAAAATCGCCCAAGTAGTGCCATAAGATAAGCCAAGTTGTTGAGATCGGCGCCGAATTGATTCTTCCGGGTCTTCGGAAAAACTCGCATTTACAGCCGCAATATTCTCTTCATTTCGGGCTGTACGTGATCTTATCGGTAGGGTAATGTAAAATTATTCTCTATTACAGAAAAAATTTAATTAAAAAAGTTTAAATTTTGATGAAAAGTTGTGAAATTTCCGTAGAAAGTTTCAAACTTTAACTGGTAATACAAAACAGAAATATTGTTGGAATGAATTTTTATTATAATCGGCTTTGTAATTTCATGGCATTTATTTTTTGAATACGATGCCCGGCATATGGTCCATTCGATCAGTCCAATTTTTGACAACTTTTTCCAATAACTCTGGCCGTTTGGCGTCAATGGTGCCTTGGATTTTGGCATTAAGTAAAGACCTAACATAGCCCCATAAGAAGTAACCCAAAGCCGTTAAATCGCACGAGAGAGGGGCCAGTGAACCCTATCAAGAGCTGCACTATTTGCTTGCCCCCTACGCCGATTATTTGTGCTCTATGAACTTCACGAACTGATTTATTTTTATTTTTTCAAAGTAAATTTCCGCAATTCGGAAGCGTTGTTCTGCTGTTATACGATTCATGATGACTTGCCAAACCTTACTGAACAAAATGCAGCTAAAAAACACTCTGTACAATGAGCTAAATTTTTATGAAAAATTAAGGAATATTTACGAAAATTAAGAAACCAAAAGAAAAATAGTTAAAACTCTTCCAAATAGCGCAGTTCTATTATTTTGTCCATAAATGTATGTGGACTTACGTTATTATAGTTATCGAAGTACATATTTACATTTGTATGTACGTGCACATTGAATAGCTCCTGGAACATTTTTTTAATTTCGAACTCAATAAAGGCAGATCGAGGTAGAATCGCGTGAGACACATTCGTCGGTATAAAACATGAGCGAGGCATGAAGTCCTAAGTTGACATGTCACGAAAAACTAACAAACTAATTTATTTACATGCATACCTCAAAAAATACTACTTTCATTTGAAAAACTGTTTAAAAGCGGCCATCAAATGTCACTGCAAAAGTTTGACACATATTAGATAGCTGCGGTTACTAATACGAGTTTTACTCACTCACACATGGCAGCTTTGTGCATATGTGGTGGTTATTAGTTTTCATTATTTTTATTACAGAGCTAATAAAGCGTGAAATTGACTGCTATTTATTGGTATAAAAGCGCAGAAAAATGGGCAATACGCAAACACAAATCCTTCACTCTGAAAACAATATATGTGAACTTTTGAAAAAAACATTTAAGGTGACTCAGCACTTTCTTCCCGTGAAGCAGTAAATTGCATTTGACGCCCTATGCTCTACAACATTTAGACTGTAATCAGTCATAGTCTACAAATTCATTTTACCATTAAATAATAAACAAATATTAAATTATTTTATAAAAGATCAGGTATTATTTATGATAAGCAAATCCTATTTTGACCAGTTTTGATTATTTTTCTTTTGCTTTGTTTTTTTTAATTGTCATTAATATTATTTTTGAAGTGAAACTTCTTAGGCGTCGATGGACGAGCGGGAATGGAGAGTAAAATTTCAAGGTCATGCAACGTTTTGGGCATTTTCGTTCCGCGAGAGAGAAAAAAGATATAACGTAGCTGATTAGGAGAGAGAGAGAGAGAGCTATACCTTATATATATCTTAGATACACTTTAGGCTATTTTTCCTGAGTTTTTCATTGTGGTTGCTAATTTCTAGTGAGAAATAACACTGCCTACTTTTTTGTGCTTGCTTTTTGGTGCAAACTTTTAGGAAATATATTTTTGGTGCCTACTTTTTGGCGTTATATTTCCTCGTTGCCTACTGTTTGGGGCGTGTTTTGGTCCCAATTTTTTGACGCTTTTTTGGTGCCTACTTTTTGGCCTTTTTCCCGTTTCCTGGCTAGTGCTTGTGTGTACTATAAAGTGCCATCCATTCCGGCGTCGGATTTATTGGTATTGCCTTGCGGTCATTTGTGCCGTTGCTGCGGTCCTAGAATCACTGCGTTTGTGCGGATGATAAATGCTCGGAGTAGTGCGCGTTGTTGCTGCGGTTTGTGTCCGGCATTTACCTACACCGGTCGACCCTTCTTCGTTTTTTGTAAATTTTGTCTATTTGTATTCTCTGCAAATGTTGTGAATTTATTTAGATATATATTCTTTCTCTCTCTCTCTCATTCTCTTTAAGGTCTCCCCCTATTTCTTTGTCTGCCTTGAAAGTTTCACTTCTGTTATGTGTACTACGCTACACTTTTTTAACATAGTTAATACTACCACAAATACCATATGAAACAAAATTTAAAATCTTGTATACGATTTTTAGAAATTCGAAATTTTTTCTTCAAAATAACAAAAAACAAATACTTGGGCACGTAGTTTTAGAGCCCATAAATTTTAGTATAAACAAGTGCAATTTTGAAGTAACTCAGAATTCTCTTTAATTTTCTATAAATTTTCCCCTTATCGGATCGCGCATTTTCTCCATATAAAACGATCGCTCCTGCATTATATACAAACATACGAGTATATGCAAAAGCTTGAATGTGCGTGTGTGTTTGAATACTCCACCACGTTGCTGAGTACTCTAGCACGTTACATTGCATATGTTCGCTCTATGCGTTGAACGATTAAATTTCGTGTATGTATGAGTGCAAATGCGTTGACTGTGTATTGATTGAAATTAATTGCCTGACACGTTTGCCCTATCTCATTTGTGGAGGCACGCACTATCACAGAGTTGTATGTAAATGTATATTTTCACACATATGCTTCCGCATGTACATATATGTATGTAGTGTGGATAAGTGCCAGTTTTGCCAACACATTCGTACTTATGCTCACGCCCGCGCTTACTTCGTATTATACTGTTAGTCGTACGAGTGTTTGCCTATTACTTGCCACCATTGATGGCTATTGAAATTGATCAGCGCAATTACAGCGCCTTGTTTCTATGTACGTTTACCATATGTGCGCGTGCATACATACATATGTATGTAGATGGAAAACATATGCGCACTTTTGAGTTGTACGTGCTATGTTTGCGTCGCGTTATTTTGTCTTCTTGTAATATTTTGGCTTACCTACATTTCTGCGATAAGCAAATAATGACTATGAAATTATAGAAGTCTGCTTTTAGGCACGCCTGAATGAACAACTTTTTTTTGGTCTATAATTGTCAGTTATAAGTGAATAAAATTTGGACGTTATACTTTTTTTCCCCGTTTTTAAATTTTTTTTAAGTTTTGGAGAATCGGGCATAGCTTAACGAAATGTCATTTGTTTGGTTGAACTAAAAAATAAAATAACTCCATAATGGAAATTTTATTAACAGTCAATATTAGCCAATAAACCGTTTGAGCAAGTCGGGAATTGCAGATGAGTTTCATTTACCTAGCAAACTAGTCTACATTACCGCCTTCCGACAATTTACTTAACGATGGTACCAGGCTAGTATAGGCTTTCGATTCTCCCTCCTCCTGAAAAAAAAGGATTTCGAGTGAATTCTGCTATATATCAAGATTCTAGAGTCAATAGTGAAACCTTGGATTGATAGTGTACGCGGGGACGGCCCATACATCTTTCAGCAAGGCTCTGCTGCTTCACACAAAACGATGACGACTCAAGATTGGATGGCAGACAATTTCCATAACCACCTAACAGCGAACTTATGGCCGCCTAACTTCCCAGAGCTTAACCCCCAGATTACTGTCTTTGGGGCGTAGTTGAGCGTGAATCCAACAAGCATTCTCAGGTTTAAAAAAAAGTCCAAGTTGACATTGTGTACACAGACTTTTCAAAAGCATTTGTTAAAGTTAATCACACTGTTATAATTTCAAAATTAAGGGATTTAGAGGGCTATGAGAACTACCCCAACTGCTGGCATGGAAGGGTTTTTAAATTTACCACCGCTACATTTAGCAATACAAAAGGAAGCTACTATGCAAGCACTCTCTTTCCATATGAAAGAAAAACTTAAGCCAGGAGATCTTACAGGACACCTCAATAACTTGAACAGGGTTCAACATGCAGTCTGCATAACCCAGGCGAATGACCACACGGAACACGTACTCATCTTTATAAAGAGATACAAGGTTATCTCCCCGTCTAGGGAAGAGTGAAACACTTACCCAAAATGACTAAATGTTGACTCAAAACAATGGTACACAGATGGTTCCAAAACCCTCCAAGGAGTAGGAGCAGGAAAAGTGGGGCCTACAGCACACAAATCCTTAACACTAATACAGATACCACGATTTTCCATGCGGAACTCTTCGCCATAATAGAAACAATGGGCATCATATCCAAAAGAAGGTTCGAGAAAGTAAAAATTAAAATACTTTCGGACAGCCAATCGGTTTTCAAAGCCTTGAATAGCTTCACATTCAAGTCAAAAGTCCTAATAGAGTGTAACAATGCACTCATAATCAGGTCTCACTGATTTGGGTACCAGGACATGAGGGACACGAAGGAAACGAGAAGGCAGACTTTTATGCCAAAAAAGGGGCAGAAGGGCTTTTTATTGATCCAACCCCATTTTTTGGCTTTAACAAAAATAATATAAAACAGGAAACAAAAAAATGGATCCAAACTAAAATCAAGGAACACTGGAACGGCACAAGTGGTCTTAATCACTCCAAAAAGTTGTTGAACTTCAACAGAGCACAATCTGCTCTAACCCAAGATAAAAAGGGCCTCAGATTACTCTCTAATAAGTCTGTAGTAAATGTAGATTCTGCTGTGATCAAGAAAAGTCCTTGGAACATTTAATCACTAACTGTGAGGCATTAGGCCACAGGGGACACAGAATCCTGGGCTCGAACCTACTAGCGGAGGAAGACCTACAATTGCTCCCTCCTAAAGAGCTGGTTCAATTCCTTGGTATACTAAATAATTATAATTAAGTAAATCTAATCTTCTTCTGTAAATTATAAAAAATGTATTCTTTTTCTTTCACTCATTACAATTGAAACTAGTTAATTATAAGTTTAATTTTACTTTGATTAATTTATTCAGCATTAATCTGTTTTCATAGTCTGTAAGAAATATTGTATTTTTAGACCATTAATTAATTAAATAAATAAATAAATAAATAAATAGGGGCGTAGAATGGATCAATCTGGCCGCAGTGCATAAAGGCTTTAGCCTAACCTGTACAACCATTACCAATACCGTTCCCAAGGGATTTAGGGGCTTAGAATTTCACTCCACTCTTTTAAATGGATTAAATCATCGTCAACTATTTCTTTAATTGCGTCCGCTGGTGTGCCCTGGGAAGTGTGCTGTGTCCCCTACTTTTTATAATTTTTCCTAATGGCATTTCTAGTCGTTTTAATAACGCAAATTTTCTTTTATATGCTGATGATTTAAGGATATGCTCGGTGATTGCAAGTACAGCGGACTCTATAAATCTTCATTCCGGTCTAGATAGCGTCGTTACTTGGTGTAAAAGAAATAAGTTCAGTTTAAATATAAGCTCTCTTATACGCACTTCCTACCACCTTGGTGATTCTAGTTAATCCAATTGAAGTGAAATTATTGATCTTGGTATGGTCTCTTTTTAATGAGTTAGTGCGTTGGAAGTTACATCCCTAGCTGACTTCCAGTGAAAGCTTGGTGGCATTCGATGCAGTGGAAGCAAAGTTATTGCGTCTAAAGTGTCAGTATGCTTGTGTCATCGGTACAAAAATGAGTTTCGAACAAAGAGTTAATATCATTTTTTTTTAATTCCGTAAAACGTTTACCGAAACATTTGAATTGATGAAAAAAGTTTATGGCGATGATTTCCTATCTCGTGCCAGAGCTCATCAGTGGTTTACTCGTTTCATCATTTGGGCTTACGAAAGGGATGTGCACGTTTCAATCTGCACAAGATAACTGAGGACTAAAAATTGCTCAGAGTTCAACATTTGAAAGACCTCATTAAAGAAACGAGAAAAGATGACAACTTCATTTAAAACATTGTAACTAGTGATGAAACGTGGTGTTTCCAACTTGAACCTGAAACTAAACGTGAAAGGGCCGAATGGAGGCTCCCAGGCGAGCCTCCGTTTGGAGAAGTCAAAAATTAAGTCGTTGCTCATTTGTTTTTACGATTCCAAGGGAATTGTCCACAAGGAGTTCGTGCCAACGAGCCAAACCGTCAATGCGATTTTCTATCTTGGTATTTTGAAGCGTTTGTTGCATCGCATTCGACGAATTCGCCCTGAATACTGCGAAGAAGGAAACTGGTGCTTGTTGCATCATAATGCACCACCTCATCGATCAACTCTTGTGACTGATTTTTTGACGAGAAATAGCATTTTAACCATCAATCACTACCGTATTCGCCTGATATGGCTGCCTGTGACTTCTACCTATTCGGAAAATTGCATTTGGCCATGAAAGGAAAACGTTTTGCGTCCGTAGAGGCTTGTACCGACATCCTGAAGGACATTTCGGTCAATGACCTGCAACACTCTTTCAAAAAGCTTTTAGAGCCTTTGTACATTTCTGGTGCGTTCGTAGCTGGAATAAGCTGTCTTTATCCAGACATCTGTACTCCAAAGTCGAAGTCTCCAAAGATCGCGTCATGCATGCCATATTAGCAGGCTTGAATGTGTCCAGAAAGTCTTTGTGCGTTACGCTTTGCGTTCTTCGGATTTGACTGATCCAATTCCATCCTACAAAAGTTGCTACATAGTAGATGGACTATTATCTTCCGCATATTCGTATTCGGTTTGATAAATGGAGCGTTTGAAGCGATGGAGAATCGCTACTCGAGGAAATTTATTTCAATACAGGGTGCGCCATCTTTTATGTCGCTATGAAACATTGAATAACTTTGAAAAAAAACCTAATTTGTATAAATAAGGTATTTTTATTTGGTTTGGTTATTTACAATTTGGTTGGTTTAAGTCAGGTGATCTGGGAGCGACTGACCCCCAGTCTGGATTCTCAGTTCCCCAAATGCGGCAGTTTCGTTTATTCACGCTGCCAGAGAGGTTAAAATGTGCCTAGTCAGTCATTAAAATTTGCTTCCACAAATTTGGTTCAGTGTCAACCATTCGAGCGACTGTTTGGCCGTATTCCAAGTGACATGAATTGTCTGTCGGTAATATTCTTTGTGTCAATTGCACTATATACGGAAACAAATCTAAAACATCCTTAAAAATGCGACGCATTGTGGTTTCACTGACGCCAAAATGCTGAGCACGACGACGATACGACACTATTGGCTCCTGGGCAACGCTCTCTCTGCCTCAACAAGTTCGTTGGAACGTCTTGGTCGTTGATGAACGGCATGTTGACGATCTCCTACTGTCCCGTGCTCACAAAAATTCGACACCAAACGAGGAATAGTATGGTGATGCCTGTTTGCCGCTATACTTTTTGCGATATGCGCGTTGAGTTAGAACAATAGAACGACTATATTCGATGTATAGCGTCATATTTTAGCGCGTTTTTTTGGTGTAAAGCGATCCATGGTTGAAATTGTACTGAATTAACGTATCGAAAACATGTATATATTCCTCAGCAAAACTTACGAAAGCATGGTAGTTTCTGGTTAGGGATGGTTAGAATTATTTATGCTTTCAATGCTCCGATTTCAAGAACTGTGGAAGAATTTAATTCGCTTTCAAATCATTTGCCCAAGATTTTTGCGCCATAAATTACCACTTCAAACTGTTACTAAACGAATTGTTTAACTAAATTCTGTTCTCTAATATTCTTTCTCTCTCATTACAAGGAAACAAATAAATGGCAAGTAAATTTTTTTTTATTAAATTATCTAGCATTAATCTGTTTTTCCTAGTATGTAAGAAATACTGTGTTTTTTTGATTATTAAATGAATAAATAAATAAACAATATTTCTTCTCTGAAGGCTGCAATTAATGCCGTTATGTTGAGTATGAATAAGGATAATTTTAATAGGGCATGCAAACGTTTCCGGACCCGGATCGAGCAGCTAATGGAAATTTTATTAAATGATTTTTTATTTTTATTTATTTTTTGATTGATAGTGAATAATGAATAAGTTAAAGTTGAAAATTTAAATTTGAAAAGGTCGAGCCAAGGAGCACCAGCAGATTTGGTAGCTCCTAAAACACTCAGGCAAAAAAGCTCATAGTAGTTAAAGCTCTGGAAAGAGGGTAGATAGTGAAGGGGGGAAGGAGAAAAGTATCAGAGAGAGAGATGGGAAAGAATAGAGACAGAGATAGAGATAGTTAGTCCTGTGAGAATTTTCCAGATTCTTTGGCAAAGCTGTAAATATCGTCCAGTTTTAGAGAACGCATATTACTCATTCTCAAGACTTGGGAACCCAAAACACGTACCCGTGCTCTAGCAAAGGCAGGACACTCATGGAGAAGTTGCTCAGTGCTATCCGCCTGCTCCAAGTACGACAGGCACATTGGGCCCTCAATGATTCCAATGATGGTCATATGCTGACCCCATGGGTTGTGCCCTCTAATAATACCGACCATCAACCGAATGTCTTTTCTTCCAAGTTTTAGTAGAAAGTTTGACAGTTTTCTCTTCGGACTTGTCACAAAACACTTTGCAGTTCTGCTGCGTTCTAGACCGGACCATCGCTCTTTATATATATTGAATAAGTTAATGTTGGGTAAAAAATTAGTGAAATATCATTGAATCTTATTCGAAATAAAAGATAATTAGTATTACTGTCAAGTTGTCCTCAAATACCGTACGCAGCCTGTACATACTCTTAATGAGAATAGTTGAGCATTGTAAAGAGAATAACTCAGGGTCGGGAATACGAAATGTTCTTAGTAAATACAAAGGAGTACGAAGGCTTTTTTAAAACCAACTTTTTTCTGCTAAATTAGAAGGCTTTCAAATGGCTGTGTGTGTTAAACCAGATATTTATTTCAGACTGCCTTTTCTACTTCATCTTTCATCATCCAATTTTCACGTTTTAAATATTTGCCTGAAGTCCGCTTTGCTTGCACTTTAATACCAAAAATTGGTACAGAAAAAATCGATACTCTGCTTCACTAACCGCTTCATCGTCTTTTTTATGTTTCCAGCAGAATTCTTTAAATTTCCTGCTATCTGCTGCGTGAACGCCAGGACCTCACACCCAGTCATGCTACCACTTTACGATCATTTTTTCATTTTATGTACCTTTGTATGTATGTATGTAAGCATGTACGCGTAGTCTAAGAGGGTGTCGGCAAACTTACGCTGGCGCTGCGCAGCCATTAGATACTTCGTAGTGATGCACATTTGATATTCCTAGCGCGTCAGCAAACGTTTATATCCTTTTTCACAATTTTCATATCATACTCGAGCGCCAAAGCATACTGTCCCACAGCAACGCCACTGCACGCACACATGCATATATATGTGTGAGTATACATAGAAGCAGTATATTTGCACATCTCTTACATGCCGCATTGACATGGCCGACCGCCCCACCGCAACCACCACCAACTCATCGCAACCTCCAAAACATCACCGCCACCGCCAGCGCCGTCATTGCCATTTGCCATTCAGCAGTGCCGCCAACACATTAACGCAAATTGTACGTGCCTACGATGTTGAATGCTCGATGCTGCAGCAGGTTGCTGGCAATGCTTGATGTTGGTGCGCGGCGCTGATGTGGCCGTTGTAAGTGTGCGCCACAAAGGAGCTGTTGAAGTGGCAAATTTTCACAAGCACACCGCAGCGACGACGACAACAGCAAAAATAATGGAAAAGAAAGCCGGGAAGGAAGCAGAATTGGCAAAAGCAATGGCAGGTGCAGCAGGAAGAGTGGAAAAAGATTGGCTCTGTCGCTGAAAATTGCTAATGGTAGTGAGAGCGCTTAGTCGTTGCAGAAAGCCAGTCACACACACACACACATACAAATATGCTCTAGCATTCGAAGTTTATTGTAAGTGTATGTGTGTGTGTGTGTGTGTATTAGTTACTGGCAGAATGACCGACTTGGGATGTGCTACGGTGTCAATCGCGTAAAGATCCACATAAATTTAGATAGAACGTGAACGGTGTAGAGGGACCGCGGAAATGCTTGAAGGAATACGATTGGTGTCAACACCAGGTTCACTGAAATTGCGGATGTTGGGCAGTGCATTGAGCGGTGAGTATACATAAGTACCTATACATACATACATACATACATAGATATACGCATACATACACAGATGCTTTATTAGTATAGCAATAAAATAGAGCGAAGGCAATAAAAACTTTGCACAGTGTGCCAGTTCGGAGAAGAAACATTCATTTACTCCTTTTTATTTGATCCCAAAGTAGGGGAAATTCTCAATCGATAGCCTCGTACTGCCCGCCTTAGCAGTTTAATCCAACATTTAGGTCTTTTAGGTGCAGAAAGCCACTAAAGGATATATTGGAAAACTTTGATTTACTATACATTTTTCGGCATCTTAGAGAAAATAGAAGCTAAGTGCATTCCTAGTTTTTAATTATAGCTAAAACAAAGATGGACGAGCTACTATTCACATGAGGATCGTTTGAAAAGTCCGTCACAGTCAGAGAGATGTCACCACTGACGGCACACACACAAAGTTTCAGCTATTTATGTGAGTTTGGTATTCATTTGAATCGAGGAAGTCGAGTGGTTTTCCCTTTCCATCACAACAACGCACCAGCTCACGCCTCAACAGTTGTGGCCGCAAAATTCATAGAAACAGAGCTGCAATGCGATTCACATTCCGACTATTCTCTAAACTTGGGTCAAGCGGATCCCTCTGACTACTAATTGTTCCCCAATTTGAGGAAATGAGTGGTGTGAAAAAGATTTTATTCAAACGAAGAGTTGCTTGTAGAAGCGAATGGCTATTTTCAGACTTCGAAAAATCCTATTATTCGGTGAGGATCAACAAACTACAACAGCGTTGGACGAAGTGTATAAACCTAAGTGGAGACTATGTCGAAAAATTACTACAAAAACTAAAGCTACTAATAGAAAACATATAGTGCGTTGTATGGCTAGAATACGCAACAGTGTCAGGAAAAAAATTTCAAAAATCCACTACTATTTTAAGCCCCTTAAGCTGACACTTTATTATACAAAATTTACGCGGCTTAAAACTGCTTGCACTATTTTGAAATTTAAATAATTTAAAAAAATATAAAGTTCATACCACAACAAAAACCATAGAAAGCGAAATTTCGGCAAATTTTCATCAAAATTTCAAATTTCTTAGTCAGAATTTGTAGAAAAATTTCGGGTATGCAGTTTTATAGATAATTGAATTTTGTTGTAATAAAGTGCAAGTTTCAAGTACTTCAAAAACCGCACTTGTGGGTTTTCTCTTTCATATAAACAAAATGTGGAGTAGGCGTTAAATGGAGATAATGCACAAGAGCGTGATCGAAAAAAATCTCTAAAATCAATGTAATATTTTACAAAATTTAATGAGCTACAAAATTGCATACTTGAAATTTTTTCAGAAATTCTAAGTAAAAAGTTTCAAATTTTGATTAAAATTTACCGAATTTTTACAAATTTTATACAAAGTTTGAAACCTTGCTTTATTTGATTTTTTTGTAGTATAAACTCCGTTTTCCTAAAAATACTTGAAATTAAAAAGTAATGAAATAAATAATCAAAACTTGTCAATATATATGACGTTGACAGTATACATACTTTATAGCTTGAATATTAGAATATTTATTTAAATGATAAATAATAAAATAATAAATATTGATAATTAATAAAATAAACGACCATAGAATTTTGATCCAATGAAATGTACACCCAACCACTGCTGTAAAAGCAAATATGCTCTCCATTCGCCTCTTTAATCTGCTGTGCACGACAGCAAGAAATTTGAGCCGTTGAAAATGCGCAAACTCCATTTTTCCCCTGAGAATAGTGAAAAAATTCACAAAAAATACAACGGATAAATATACTCTGCACATACAATGGCAAATACTGCTGCAATATTTCATTGAGTCGCAGCGCTACCTCTTTGCGCTAAACTCTCAATTCTTCGATTTACACGCCTTTCTTGTACCACCCACCACCCACCACCCAACGCTCAGCATCTAACATTCCAAAAAAGGGGAGATTTTTCATTTCCGCTCCCGTAGGAAATCACACAATTAAGGTAAGCGTTCACTCACACACATACAGAGAGACATACGCACAATATGGAGTAGAGAGAAAATGCCTTATGTACTCCTTGAACTCCTGCTACAACAATGCTGGCTGGCCATGCAATCTCACTGCGGCAACATACTTGCCAGCCACCACCTAAATAGCGCGACAACATTTTCATCTTCATTTTGAAACCCACACGCTGCCGCACTCCCCGCTTTTCGACACAATGTCTCACTGTTCATTTATATAGTAGACTGACAAGCATAGACGATGATGAAGTGAACGACAATGTCGTCGTTAGACAGCTCCTCTGTCGGTCTATTCACTTTACTCATCCCCCTCCCCACTTCCTCAACACCCCCACTTGCTGCTTTCTAAGCCGCAAAAGGTTGTTGGTTCTATTTTTTGTTTTTATTTCTTTGGTTGAGGGTGTGACAGCATCCATATGTTACCCGATAATTTGGCGAAAGTTTTAATGAAAGACATGGGAGCCATTTTTGCCGCCATTTTTATGCTCGTGCACACATGCAAACATACCATTATAACGACACATAACCACATACATGCATACATACATACATACTTATGTATAGTACAGTTTGTTGCGATTGCTTAGCTAAGTAAGCGAAAGAGAAAGGAAGGCGCAATGTTCTTTGGCAATTGTGAAAAGCAGTTGAGTTTTATTAATGTTTCACTGAGCAGAGCAACTCCGGATGTTATGGTGCTCGATGTTGACATTTCATAATGATGATATTTAATGCAGACTTTGCTTTGTTGTTACATATAATAAAGATGAAGATAATTTGAAATACTCATAAGTTGGGCGCTGGTTCCGGACTGGTTGGGAAAATAGAAAAGCGCTTGGCATTGGAGAAAATAATGGAGTAAAGGAAGAAGCTAATTTTATACTAATTAGTTGTGTAGCTAAGATTTAATAATAGCTACGGACCAATATGCTGCCATTAGCATGAAGGGGAAATGGGGAGGTGGATGGCAGAGGAGATTTAATTACTTAAGAAGAAAAGTTGCTGTTGCAATTGGCAAAATGGAGCAGGAGACAGTAAACAAAGTTCATCCCAAAGAGTCGAAGGAGTTTGTAGAAAAACAGTCAATTTAACACAGCAAATTTCTTGCTAATATTTCCGGCATTTATACACTTAAACGCTTTGGAAAATAGAACAGCCCTTTAGAGCTCTTCGCTTTTTCTTGTTTTTTGGGCCATCCACAGCGTCTTGAAATATTAATACGACCAATCAGTTACTCGCCGGGCGCCGGCGTAGACAATTCAAACTTACCTGTTTGCAGCTGATATGCATAACTTGCAAAGACAACATTTTTTTTTTTCTTAATCAAAAAGGTTGTAAGAGGGTCGATTGAAAAGAACGTGCAAAAATAAAAACTACTTAATTGTTTGGGGTAAACCTTTTTTGTTTTTCGAATTAGTCTCCTTTCAGGTTTATACACTTCGTCCAACGCTGTTCTAGTTTTTTGATCTCTTCCGAATAATAGGATTTGTCCAAGTCTGAAAAATAGCCATTCGTTCTTCATTTGAGTGGGTTGAATACAATATTTTTCCCGCCAACCATTTCTTCAAATTGGGGAGCAAGTAGTAGAGATCCGAGGGAGTCAATTCTGGACAATAGGGGGGATGTGTAACAAGTTGGAACCCAATTTCCATTAATTTTGTGAATTATTGTCGGTAAGTTCGAGTATTCGAGAGTTCTTCGTAAGTCCCGTCGATTGCTTGTGAGATATTTTCTTATATTTAGCTCAAGAACACTACATTGGTATCAAAGGATAGCGCTAGAGTTTCAATCACATTAGGACAGTTCCAGATAAGCCATGCTTGAACAACATTCTATATGTGCTTGAGATCGTTTACCGATTTTCGATTAGCGAATTTTTTAAGAACTTTGCAATAAATTATTTTTCAATAAAATTATAAACTGTACAACCAAATTAAAAAATACTGATGAAAAACGGAGGAATACCCGGAGTTTTGTGGATATTCATACCGCCATTTAAATATGAGTTAAAAAACAAAATTTCTTTTGCATTGTTCACTTCACTCGGGAGCATAGGGCCTTGAGTAGGTGATTAGCCTGCCGCTACCAGTCCTAAATAGTGGGAATGCCCACCTGTCGTTGCTTAGAACAATGCCTTTTAACTGTTTAGAGCGCCATCTGTGCTTCACATTTTTGTGCCAGAAGGATCCCACAAATGGTTGAGGACTTTTTTTTAGAAACTAGGAAACTAGGTAAGTTTAGAAAAGTTCGAGGGTCGTGCTTTACGTGGAGTTCGAACGCACAGCCTCTGGGGTGGCAGGCTAGTGTACTTACGCTAGACTACCGAGACCGCCGTAAAAAACATAATAACAAAACAATTTCATATGTAGTAGTTTCCTCTATGAAAGCTGAGTTTCCGAGCCCCCGCTGACGACACACAATCCCAAACCATAATGTGACCTCCACCGTGTCTTACAGGTTTCTCGAATACAGCTTTGAGCTCAGTTGGCGCGAAATAAACGCCTTTCCATCGGATCCAAAAAGATTAAATTTGCTTTCGTCAGCAAAAATAATGTCATTCCAAAATGTTTTGTGCTTATTATTAAAACTTTCAACAAACTGCACTCTTTGCTTTAGGAGATATTTCGCGCACTAAAAAAATGCTTTGTTTCGAGCTGTGCTTCCATGAAAACCGACATTATGAATAATTATTCTTACACTTTTCGGATTACAAGACTTTCCGAGTATCAGCTGAACTTCTTTTATCACCACTGGTGCACTCTTGGTTTTCCTCATTATCTATCTTTCGTCAACTTCTGTACAAATTTTATTTAGGGCCTCTTAACCTTTGTCAGGAGGTCGCTCTCGCTTATTCAACAACAACACGGCACCACACTTCATGGGGTCCCCGCCTACTCTGGAGTGGAGGGAAATGAAAGAGCGGATGGGTGTGCAAGAAAAGGCTCTGAGCTTGAATTTCAACGAGTAATAGAGGACATAAGCATTCCTCTAAATGAACTGTACATTGCGATTGACTTGAGCATAATCGCGGAAACCAATAGAAGAAGGAATGCCACGCTGCGATCGGGCGCAACGCGAGCCATGTGGGATCGCTACAGAGAGCTAAAAAAGGAAGAGAGACGTATTATCCGAAAGAAGAAACGAAAGGCCGAAATACGTGAGTGCGAAGAGCTTGAGATGCTGGCCAACAGGAACAACGCCCGAAAATTCTACCAGAAAGTTCGGCGGCTTACAGAAAGTTTTAAGACCGGGGCGTTTTCCTGTAAGAACAAAGACGGCGAACTGGTGACTGACATCCAGAGCAATCTGAAATTATGGAGGGAACACTTCTTAAACCTACTAAATAGTGACAGCTGCGCATGCACAGAGAATGTGAAGATCCCGATACGTCGATAATTGACGTTCCGCTACCCGACCATGACGAGGTGAAAATAGCGATAATGCGGCTAAAGAACAACAAAGTCGCGGGCGCCGACGGACTGCCGGCTAAGCCATTCAAACATGGCGGCGAGGAGCTGGTAAGGTGCATGCATCAGCTCCTATGTAAAATATGGTCGGATGAAAGCATGCCTGCCGATTGGAATTTAAGTGTGCTCTGCCCAATCCATAAGAAGGGCGATCCTGCAATCTGTGCCAATAACCGCGGGATTAGTCTTCTAATTATCGCCTATAAGGTTCTAGCGAGCGTATTGTGTGAAAGGCTGAAGCCCACCGTCAACCAACTGATTGGACCTTATCAGTGTGGCTTCAGACCTGGAAAGTCTACCATCGACCAAATATACACAATACGCCAAATCTTGGAAAAGACCCATGAAAGGAGAATCTACACACACCATCTTTTAGTCGATTTCAAAGCTGCATTCGACAGTACGGAAAGGAGTTACCTGTATGCCGCGATGTCTGAATTTGGTATCCCCACAAAACTAATACGGCTATGTAAGATGACGTTGCTCAACACCAGCAGCGCCGTCAGAATTGGGAAGGTCCTCTCCGAGCCGTTTGATACCAAACGAGGTTTCAAACTGGATGAATCGCTGTCGTGTGACTTCTTTAACCTGATCTTGGAGAGCATCGTACGAGCCGCAGAACTTAATCGCTCAGGCACAATATTTTATAAGAGCGTACAATTGCTGGCGTATGCCGATGATATTGACATTATCGGCCTTAACGACCGCGCTGTTAGTTCTGCCTTCTCCAAACTGGATAAAGAGGCAAAGCGAATGGGTCTGGTGGTGAACGAGGACAAAACGAAGTACCTCCTGTCTTCAAACAAACAGTCGGCGCACTCGAGTATCGGCACCCACGTCACTGTTGACAGTTATAATAAGTTATATGAGGTTGTAAAAGACGTCGTGTATTTAGGAACCAGCATTAACACTGATAACATTGTCAGCCTTGAAATCCAACGTAGAATCTCTCTTGCTAACAAGGGCTACTTTGGACTAAGTAGGCAATTGAACAGTTAAGTCCTCTCTCGACGAACAAAAGTAACACTCTACAAGGCTCTCCTCATGCCCTTCCTAACGTATGGCGCAGAAGCTGGGATGATGACAACATCCGATGAAGCGACGCTTGTAGTGTTCGAGAGAAAGATTCTGCGTAAGATTTTTGGACCTTGCACGTTGGCAACGGCGAATATCGCAGACGATGGTACGATGAGCTGTATGAGCTTTACGACGACATAGACATAGCGCAGCGAATAAAGATCCAGCGGCTACTTTGGCTGGGTCATGTCGTCCGAATGGATACAAACGCTGCGACTCTGAAAGTATTCGATGCGGTACCAGTTGGTGGTAGTAGAGGAAGAGGAAGGCCTCCTCTGCGTTGGAAAGATCAGGTGGAGAAGGACTTGGCTTCACTTGGTGTGTCCAATTGGCGCCGGTTAGCACGCAAGCATAAAAAGAACAAAGTTACGTAGTTTAAAGTAAAAAAAATAATTGACGTTTACACCTTTTTTGGGTGTTCGGCCGAGTTCCTGATATCGTGCGCCCTGATGTTGTTCCGCTAATGGAGGGAACTACAGTTTTACGCCTCCTCCGAGCGGCTAATATTTGTTTTGGGAGCTTTTTCCATCACAGAAATACACTTGGAGGTTTGCCATTGCCTGCCAAGGGGCGATCGCTATTAGAAAAAACTGTTTCATTTTGGAGTTTCATGCACGGAAATTCAAACCTACGCACTTCCAAATGGTAGTCACGCGCCAGCCCATCACGGTAAGTTTATACTCCCGTCCGATCTCTCACAACAAGAAAATCAGCCTAAGAAAGTATTTAGAGCAGCATTCAAAAAAAATTGCGAGTTGAAAGTCGTAATATTGACGTCAATAACGGTAATCAGCTGTGAGGTAATTTCGTGTGCAAAAATTTACTATATTTTGTTTTTGTTGTAAATATTCTTCTTAAATTAAAGTTTCTTCGAATTTATTTGTTGTTGTTGTTCTGTTTTTGAATTTGTATTTAAGGTTTTCTGAAAATGTGGCTCAAATAAAAAATTATCATTTCAATAATGCATCACACAAAATAAGCTATGAGCCACTGTATGTGTGTTTGTGCGTGTTTAATTTTTCAGCATCATAAATTCGCTACAAACAGCTGTCGCAGAGATGCAAAAACTATTTTCACGAAGTGGTTGAGCAAAGCGACCAGCTGGACCACAAAACTACTCAACCACCAACGCAATTCACAATTACGAAACTGTCAAAAAATCGCTACAATTTCAAGCGCACACAAGCGTTCGAAAAAAGTTTAAATTGCACATTCGCAAAATGTTCGTTAAAAATACCGATTTCCCGCCGGGCCAACGCCAGCGTGTCTGCTTTACCACCATTAAAAACAACCAACGCATTTCTGACAGTTTGTTATCCATTCAAAGTTGTGCGCGCATTTGTAAATATTTAAAGGATGTCTGATATTTTGAAATCCATTTTTTCACAGTTTTCTAAAAAATTAAAAGGAACAAAAACTAAACAGAGTAAACGCTACGGTTTTTGTGCGCACCCACAAGACCTGAGGCGTCCAACACCTGTTTGTTGATGCAACAACGAAAACAACAACAACAACAGCAAAAAAGTAGTGTCCAGTTGCGCTTTTGCGAAGTGTTGTCTCCGAGGATATCACGTCGTACACATCGCTTCCACTGGCGCACTGTCGCACTGTTGCTCTGTTGAACGCAAGTGGACATCGAATACAAAAAATTGTGGAGTATGACAAGATAAGCGACTATTTTACATGCGATATTTAGGCAAAATGCTTTATTGTGTTGGCATACAAAAAAAATTACAATTTTTTTTTTTTTAATAAACTGTTAAATGCTGCACCAACACGTTTTTTAAACAGCCAAATTTACTGCAACTTGCGGTTCCACATTTAACGCATTTTAATCGACTTTAAACTGCGTTAAACGTTTTGAAAGTGCGTGAGCTCCCAATTTACTCTAAATGCTGTCAATATGTTGCGTTCTTTGCGGTTTGCCATACATACAAACGCTTACATTTTTCTTACCTTGCATGCAAACTGCGGAGGAATGCAAGCGGAGCGTTTACGCACTTCACTTTTAGTACGCCCAGGGTGAGCTAATGAAAAAACGGAGGCGTAAATAGTTTTTATACAATTTCTCCTTACAACCTTCTGTTTATTGATTTGTATGTGTGACTGTGCGTATGCTCTCATGTATGTACTCGTATGAAGAACTCTATAGTTAATAAAACTTACGTCACCCTTAGATCATTCATCACCATCATTAGACTACAGTCTTGTGCAGACCATTACTTTCATTGTGGATTTGCGACAATGAATACTGATATAAGGTTGTCAGGACCAGTCCCCTCTAGGAGAGCCAGATCACCCACTTCTTTTGTTCCCTCTCCTTCCACTGTGGTTTCCCACTTTCTGAGGCACCCAGTCTCTGGTTGGGGTTTACAGTTTCACCGCTAAAAGGATTCTAGTTGAGAGATTGACAGAGATATACATCATGTCTCAAGATCAGTATACAATTTGCGCATTGTTGCCTTGCTCCCGCCTTAGAACATTATAAAATATATTTCATTTAATTCGAAAAGTAATAAAATACGCACAAATATTTTTCAATCCATTTTTTTATTGTAAAGAGTGAGCATGGAACACTATTTCATTCAAATTAGTTCATCCTGTCACCCGCCGTAGCCGAATGGGCTGGTGCGTGACAAGATGAAAAGATCTTTAGAGGTCATACCGTTAACCGGCTCTCAGTGAATTTGACAGAATCATCTGATTGGCTGGCATAGCAGGAGTCATGAGATTCTGTTGGTGGCATACGAAAAACATCAACACAGTCCCTCGTCATGTTGCTTCTTTGGCGTCTAAATCATAGATAATAGGATGGGAAACTCTTTCATTTTGAGAGAGAGCGCGCCCATGAGGACGTTTCAAAACTTGGCAGCATTCACACATTATGGGATTTTGAACAGCTGATAGGCGAAATACATACAATACTGAATACATTTTACATACATATAATTTTATTGTAAATGTGTGTTGGTTTATGAATGTAAATATGTATATATGTAAGTGTTTTATGGTTAAAAAGCGTAAGGAAATTGAATTTGAGCTTGAAATATTTTGCAAACATACATAACTATTTTTAACATACATAAACTTCAAAGTTATCTGTTTCAGCTTTACACTTATACACATTTTCGAATTCATTACTTCATATTATTATATAGCATTTGTATATCAATTTTCAAAAATTCCATTTAAATGTGTTTGTGTTTTTTGTTTGTATTTTCCTCATATGTAGGTGTATACGGGTGATATAAGGCTACTGGGCAACCGCGCACTATATACTAACCTCAATGGCGGTGTGGAAACTAAAAATTCCCAATTTTTGCTTAAAAAATACCCATTCAAATGCATAAAAAATTCACATTTTTCAGCGCTCTCACGAGAAAAAGAGTTTCCCATCTAGTCATCTATGGTATAAATCATAATTAACTCGATGCAAAACTTTTTTTCTCATGAGAGCGATGAAAAATTTGAATTGTTTATAACACACGTCAGTAATGCCACACCGAAAGAAACATTGAATGGGTATTTTTTAAACAAAAATTGGACATTTTCTGTTTACACTTAGTGCACGGTTGCCCAGTGGGCTGGCATCACCCCTATACACCTACAAACAATAAAAATTAGCACAATCAGTACAAAATACATAAGGAAGGGAAAACATTTTCAAAATTATATTTAAATAAATTTTTTCAAAATTGAGTAATAAAATAATAATAAAGTAGTGAACACGAAAAACATATAAGTAAGTATAAATAAATACATAAAATTTTGCAATTTTTTAATACAACATAAAAAGTTAGTAGCAAAAAAAATTGTGAAACAACGAACGGAATAAGTGAAAGTACATAACCTTTAATTTTTTATAACTTAAACATAAGTAACAAAATTATGTTTGTAAAATATCTCAAACTCAAAATTAATTCCCTTACCTACGCTTTTCAAACATAAAATATTTACATACACACATATGTATATGTATATATATCGCACCCTAAATACAAAAGGGTCACAACTCAAAATTTTCCACACTTGAGCTTGACTTGTTTACAGTAGCACAGAAAACAAACTATGTGACATATCACGCTGAAATTTGCCATGTAAGCTTATAACAGTCCTACCAAAAAACAAAAAATTTATTTTTGCCATATGTCATCCGCGGACCGTTTTATTGATAACGCCTCGTTCATATTTGAGCAGAAGGTACATTTTGAGTTGGGACCTTTTTGTATTTAGGGTGCGATATGTATATAGAAATTTACAGACATAAATCAAAACTCAATTTTCAATAAAATTACATGTATGTTTGGTCACATAACGAATTAAAACTAGAAGCCGAAAAGAATATAAGGGGCTTTGGAAAATTCTAAAAACTCAATTTAATTTAAATTTTCTCACGCCATAATTTTTGCCAATTTTTTTTTAAGTGCTCCACTCCCTCTGATCCTCCTCTGGTACAGGTGGATTTGGACCTTTTCAGAATCATTAAAATATTTTCCCCTTGGTATTTTGATAAAAATCTTAAAAAACATATGATTAAAAAAATTTTCCACTTGATTTGTTAAAAATTATCAATTTAATGCAAAAAGAAAGTTATTTTTTTATTCACTTCAATGTTTTCGGCTTCCTTACTCCGAAGCGTTTAAACGAATATGCTATCATTTTTAGTATGATATTTAAGAAGCAACGGTATAGGTATAACAACAATAACGAAACTTGAATTGAAATCAATATGAATTACAAGTTGTTGCAATGATTCACATTCAGAGAGAGAAGAGAGCAAATCATGCATTGAGAAAGAAAAGATAAGGTAGTAAAGCTGAAATTAAGAGTGCGTTTTTTATGAAAACAACAATAACAGTGCGTTTATACGAATAAGTGGCACTGAATAAATTGGATTAATAGGATCATGACATTTTGCACAGGCCTATTTATGCAAAGTACATGGATACTTATGTATGCAATTTATTAATTATTCCAGTTATTTAAGAAAAATTAAAGAAGCTCAACATTTTTGTATACCTACTAAACAAAATATTTTCGGCTTCCACTCTAATGGTCTTAAGCATGTGCGCATCACTGTAAATACATACTCGTACGTGCGATTTGAACATTCTGCATTTTTTGCCGTTATAACGCATAACAATTGCGTGAGCGTTGCGGTTTTTTCTGCAGCGCTCAACAAAAACAAAAGAAAATACATGCAGACATACTCGTATAAACGAATTTCATCTGCTGCTTTCTCACACATTATGAGTACATATTTTCTTTGCTAGCAAAAAGGCATGACATGTTGGAGAACGTAGTACCGCTACGCTGACAACGATAACCAAACAAATGGGGAAAGAAAAATGTATGAAGTGTATGTAAGTATTTATCTCAATGTGTTTGTGAGAAAGGATTTTGTCTAACGTCAGATGTGGGCGCATAAGTATTTTCGAAACACATGTTTCAATAATATTATAACAACAATACCAAACGCTATAATAATAGCATTTCCTCACCCACTTATCAAGTATTGACTAATTAGTATTTGCAGAATTTCCTTTTATATTTTCAATTGGTTAAACCCAACTTAACTTTTATGGAATATATGAGAAAAAAATTTGAACAAAAATGCAACTAGCCGGTTTGAAAATTTTATATTTTTTTGAATTGTGGTTGGTCAACGTTATTGTCGTTATATTATTAGCACAACACGGTCGGAGTCAAAAAATATTTTGCCTAACAAAGATTTTGCTCATATCCTTAACAACATGAATTCAATCAAAATGTCCAAGAAAATGTACCGCATGAAAGCGTTTTGCTGCAGTTTCTGAATTTTAGAATACAAAGTACTTTTCGGAAATAAAAAAATTGATTTAGGAAAGTACTTTACATGAGTAGTGTAATTGGACCTCAAATTACTGTCCGAAACTCTTCTATTTGACCGTCTTGCTGAAAGTACTTTTTTGCCGCGTCTGATGACACCTTAATTATTATGCAACCGCATTCAACACACCTCTCTACACTGCAGTGAAATCGATGTTTGAAAATGTCGAGGTTTTGCGAATCTTTGTAATTAATAATATTTGTTTGCAATTTGAACCAGAATTTTCTTATCACATTTTCTAAGCACAAAATTAATCATCCAATTGGTTTTTGAATACCGTTTTTATTAAATAAAAAATGTATTTTGGGTGATGGATTATTTTGACCTTTACGCGCTCTATTGCTTGTCTGTTTGTATGCTGCAGGTGTCCAGTTCACAAGTGTCAAATTTGAATGATGTACGATTCCATTTGAAAAAATTAGAAGCCTCCCGATAGGGTGATTAATTTTGTGCCACCTTTATATATCAGAGAATGTTTATGAAATGAGAAGGCGAAATTGTTACTGTTAAACTTTTTTAGTATAATTGAGTTTTGAAAGGTTTGCTAGTAAGTGATTTTAGAATATATACATATATATATATTTAGAGATATTGACATCAACATTTCAACCATTTATTTACAAGGTTTGCTCTTGTCAGAGGAACTTCGGCTGCCACGTCATGTGGGCGATTCGGCAATCGAATTCTGCACTATCATTTCACATGTATTCACACACTCGTCAAATCAGTCGTTGTTCAGACGGCAACGATTGGCCTTGGATTGATTTTTTTTTTTCCTATATCACCAACACAATCTCAGTTTTTTTTTTGTAAACAGTTCCCAATGACGTCAGCCCAATAGCTAATTCTGTCAAATTCACTCAGAGCCGAATTACGGTATGTTAAAGAGCACAACTCTAAATATATTTTCACTATACCACCTTGTACATATACCTCAGAATATTAATGAACGGAGAAGGCTCAAATGCTACAGTAAGTATAAGTTTAGTACAATTGGGTTTTGAAAGATTTCTTGTAAGAGATTTTAGAACACCGGCTTTATAATCACCACACTGAGTTTTGCCCACACAAAAATTTAAAACACCACACATCTCTCATCTGAACATTAAATTAAATTAAATTTTTTACTATTCCCTCATTTTTGAAATGGCAAGCGAATAATAAATTATAAATGATAAGCGAACCTTTCAAAGTAAATTGACCTTGACAGCTTGCTCTCCTTCTCAGCGCACACAACCGCTATTGCAACGAGAGTACAGAATCGCAACAAGTTCCTCAAGTCGCTTGCCGGCAGCACTTGGGGCAAAGACAAAGAAATGTCACATGCTCCCTGTAAAGGAGCAGAACAAAATGCTCGGCAAGCAGTTTCTGCTAGGGTGTTACCGCAGGCCTCAGCCATGCAGACACCTGCTTGTGCCTGAGCCACCTCCCAGGCACATCAGGAGACACCTCCTCAACTACGTGGACGAGATCCAGGACAAAACTGACAGACCACTCCAGGATCAGACAGACCCTTACCACCTTCTTAAGCTCCCGACCCCCGAATGCCGTTATCGGATTCCAACCCCCACCTATTGCAGACGAAGAGCTCCAGCTTCCCCGAGAGTCCCGCGTATCCTTGGCACAATTACGTTCTGGATATTGTAGCAGGTTAAACTCCTACCTATCCAGAATCGACCCCGACATACCAAACATATGTCCGGCATGTGAAGGAACCCCGCACGACACTAACCACCTTTTCACATGCCCCATAAAACCCACTCATCTAACACCTCTCCCCCTCTGGACCCAACCCGTCGAAACAGCTAGTTTCCTGGGCCTACCGTTAGATGAACTAGACGAAGACGACCGGTAACTACACTACACTGACAGGGCGAAGATACTGCTACAACAACAACAACAACTAGTAAATTGTTCTAAAAATACTTAACAGTAACATTTGCAGCTTCTCCTTTCATTAACATTCTCTCCTCATGTTATTAACATTCTCTGCTCATGTTATTAACTTCTGTACCTATGTTATTAACATTCTGTGATTTTATTAACATTCACTGGTAGAAGTCTTGGATTTGTGGTGCGTGCTGTGCCGTGTGGTGGGTTTCCCATCGCCGAGAACTTTGCTCGCGACATCTATGACTGAAATTACTGGATCTCACACCTGTGCCTCCTAGCGCCATCTTTTTTTCGCATGCTAAATATTTTTTAACTAAAAAAACACAAAATCATTTAAAACTGATTTGAATTAAATTTAATTTTGTGTAAAAAAAAAACCTTAGGGTTATAATGATTTACAGTATTTGGTAGGCATCGTCATTATATGTTATTCGCTGCTATCATCACCAACGTTGAATCGTTGCCAATGGAAACAAAGTCAAGTGGAATAACTAAAAGTCCGCAAGCACTTTTCAGGTGGCGTGAAAATTTAATTCGTTAAAATAAATCAAATAACTGGGTAAATCGCATAGTAATGAAATTTATACCCTTGCACACGAAGAACACTGCGATTATATATAAGAACGCGTTATGCTCATCCGCCAGTATCATCGTACTAATCTTCATCATACTGTCCGTGATGATTCCGATGTTGTTGGTGTCGCTGCTTAGTCCATATTCCGGCATTTCGGAGTCGCGCGTTCTCTTTGAGCAGCCTCGTTTGCAGTTCAAGTTCTATAGCATATTCACTGCTGAAACGGAAAAGAGGATTAATGTAGCCGATAGTAGTGGTTTGGTGGTGTGCAGCACATTTCCTCAGCTAAATGCCCTTATGCAAGAACGAAGTGGAAGCTGTGAGGGCATTAAAGTGAGTAATACTTGGCAATTAAGTGAAGTTAGTTTCAGATTTATTGCTTTTACTTTCCCAGTACCGGACTGATGATTTCGATCACGATGGCACTATTGATCGTGTACATTTCCAACAACAACTTGACTCACTACCGGGCCCCATTAGAAGTTTTGATCTTGCAGTATTTTTTGAGGCGAAACTGAAGGTAGGGTTGAACGTTCGTTTATAATTCTCCAATTTCTTACAAAAATACACTTCCGTAGCATAAATGCCCGCTCTCGCCACCGGCGCTGCTTACTTATCAGACTATTATCCCATCGGCGGTGCAGATGCGTTCTGGCACTATTTTAGTTAAAGCTGAACTGAAACTCCAACAATACATAGAGTTTACTTGCCCTTTCTTGGGACGCAATGTAAAGACACAATTTCGCGAAGTGGATCTTAACTCTAATAATAGTAATGTTGACGTGCACGACTATCAAATTCCATCGCTGCTTGAGCAATTGAAGGCGAACCCTGCGTATTTTAAGCTCTCAGTGCAGGAAACTTACTTTCGACATGAACAAGACAACATTCTTCGCATACAACTAGACTTAGATGTTTTACAGGTGTCCGCGCGATACCATCTGAGTGTTTGGGAGCGCTTGGGTCAATTCTGGTTATATTTCGCTTCCTTCTTCGGTATATCTTTCTATGTTATGAATAAGATTAAGGATTATCTTTTTGGCCAACACATTATTCGAGCATGGGAGGTAATTCCGTGGAAGAAGCTGTACTGACACGCGCGTGATCACTCAGGAGAGGATTACATTGATTTGGATGATTTCTCGACGTCTGTTATGTACTAAAAATATATCATATCGAAACAAAAAAAAATAGTAACTGATATGATTTTCTTCTAAGCACACTCTTATCATATTTATATTTTATTTCGGAAAAAATGTGACTCATTCAAATTTAATGTTGAGTGGAAAGAAAAAGTGCATTCTTTTCCAAAAAGTTATTTAGAATCCCATAGCATGCATCAAAAATATACCCATACTTTAATAGTTGATTTATATTCAGGCTAATTACAGGTCAATTCGCGCTTAACTAATTCGAAAATAAATTATTATACGAGGACTGATTGTTTGTTAGTCGTACCTTAGACTTTGTTGCACAATCCCGGTATTTACCTTAAACGCCTTACTCATTTATTTTAAGTCAAGTTATCATTTCTTCTGAAAAGAGGCGAATTCCAAACTTCCGGAATCTAATTCGGTTTTTGTTACTGCCGGACTTGGGTCATAGGCGCGATTATCTTCAATTATAATTGCTGTATGCGGGTAATAATCGAGTTGTACAAATAAATAACGATATTCCATTTTTCCTGATGGTGTCTGTTAAATTGGAAAATATTAAACAGATTATGAAAGTATAATTATTTACACAGGTATACTTTGCGCGATTCCAAATGAACAGTGCCCCGGTTTCGTATCCCTTGAACGTAAAACTGCATGCGCACATGTAATACGCCATTGCGTTCGAAGGTAGAATTCGCGACACGCTGTCTGCGTCCACGACGCGATTCCTCTCCAAAACCTTTTATTGGGGCGCCCAGCGCATCCTGAACACGCGGATCCTGCAAACGGAAATTATTATCATCGCAATTGAAATGATTTAGTGTCTAACCTCTTTCACTAGATCCAAAGCATCTGAATAAATATTATTCGGACTAGAACTCGAGAAGAGTTCGCGGAATATGGCATAGAACATTATGCCGGTCACTCCAATGCCGGCGAGAATAATTGCTGTGTAACTGGCAGTTTTTGTGTTTTCTTTTATTTTTTCGCCGAGTGGGCGAACGTCTGTCAATACATCAGAACGGCCACCGGATTCCTGCAAAGCTTTGCCACTGTTTGGATCTTCCTTACGCATTTGGTGTAGAGGCGTGTGCGTGATCGCAATCATGCGGCACCATTGATGCTTCAATGAAAATTTGAAAAGCTCATTTTTGCGTATTAATTGACGCAGCACTATAAGTTGAGACATTACGCTTAATTAGCAAGCTAATTATAAAACTTTAAAATACTTATGCCAAAAGTTAAAATAGGCAATATAAACAGAATCAAAAATAAAGGTTAATGTCAGCTGCAAATGAACGACATGAACAATCAGCTGATTGCCAGTCTGCTCATATATTTGTTTTTTCTACGTTCCTTTTTCTATTTAAGACCTGTCTACATGAGCAAAGCAGTGCTTCAGATATCGTTTGGAGTCGAAAATGAGTAAATTGCGTAGTATGGAGTTAGTAAAATGTATAATTTTCAATATAACTGCACTTAAACTTATGCTTATTGAATTTCTCTTGCGTTCCAATTTGTTTTCTTTTTTTGAAGTCAAACTTCTTAGGCGTCGATGGCCGAGCGAGAGTGGAAAGTAAAATTTCAAGGCCATGCAACGTTTTGGGCATTTTCGTTCCGCGAGAGAGATATAACGTAGAGGAAAAGTAGAGAGAGAGCTATACCTTATATATATATCTTAGATACACTTTAGGTCATTTTTTCTGCATTTTACCTCTTGGTTGCTAATTTCTAGTGAGAAATAACACTGCCCACTTTTTGGCGCTTGCCTTTTGGTGCAAACCCTCTCGGGTCCCTCTCTCTTTCTTTGTCTGCCTTGAAAGTTTCACTTCTATTATCTGTACTACGCTACACGCACTTTTTCTTTCTAATATCGGTCGCCCCTTGACAGGCAATGACAAACTTTCATTTCAGAAGTATACGCGGAAATTATTTATTTATTTTTATACATTGAAGTCGAACTTTTTATTGCATTGAATCTTCTTTTTTTTTTTTTTGAAATTTAGTGTGGCAAGGCCGTTTTTACATTTGGTTTTCAGTTGTCATTTAGCATCTGTTTACTCACATGGCATTCGTCGTTTTGACATTTTGCCTTGAATACCAAATGTTCAAAGAATTTTTTGCTGCACTTTTGTGAATGTGGCCCAAAAATCGAGCTCGAAGCAGAGAACCAAGAGAAGTTGTCGAAGAGTACTTGGTCAGAACAAGAATTTGAATCAGAAAAGCGTGAACCAGAATGAGGAATAGACGTGTGCGTGCGCGCCGTGTTTCCATCAACTCATCTTTGTGTATGTGAGAAAATGAAAGTATCAAAAATAGCTTTGGAGAACAACGCAAAGCTTTACTTTTGCTAAGAAATGTTGTGAAGGCCTTAAACAATTTGAAAAGGCAAATGCTTGTGGTCGAAATCAAAAAGTGTTAAACGTGTAATAAAATGATGATTGAATAAGTGTGTGTAGTAGGTATTGTAAGATTGTAAATTGTGCCGCAGCGTAAGCGAACGAATTGGAAGCGTAACCGTGAAGATGCGTATAGACGACTTTCTTGAATTTGGTTTTCTATAACTGAGTATACATATTATGTATGTAAGCGCGATGGAAAATTCAATAAAAGTGACACGGTGTGTAAAATCTAGATAAAACATTTAAAGAAAAAAAGAAATTCCAACTCTTATATATACGCATTTACCACGTAAAACGAGTATGTGAGAACTTCCAAAGTAATGCTGTTCTGAATAATTGAGAAACAATAAATAGAGTGGCTTCCATAGCATCTGCGCCCACACATACAATTTCATCACATTGCCACTATTTTGTCTACGTATTCTGTTGTCAGTCTACAGCTCGTTTTGCTTTCACACAAAATTGCGATATACTTGTCTACTCGGAACATTTATAGTCGAGTCGTCCTACAAGAATTCAAATAGTATATATTTTTTAACATTCGCCAATGTAGACGTGGAAACGATTTCTTGTTTGCTAATAGACTTTTCCTTCATGGTTATGCAAAGTGTCTATATTCAATAGAATACAAGCGTGAAATAAATTAAAAATTAACTCTTGTTTTGAAACAAAAAATTAAGTCAATTAGAAAATATACGATTTTGACAATTCCTGTTTATTTTAGATGAAATACGAGTGAAAATAGAAAAAGCTAAGTAAAACGGAAGAACTTCCAGCAACGCTTTCGGGCAATAATTGCAAAACGTTACTTTAAATTTTTATTCTCCGAATGTAGAATACATTAAAAATCCACAGCAACATCAAACATATCCATCCGTTTGTATTTCTAATTATATTTAAGTAAACAAAATTATTAACATTAGCTAAAAAATTGTTAGCAGCATTAATGTATGTATGTGTGAACACCAGCACTATCCAGCTTCCGTCTTCACAGCACATTCAATTATAAAATTTTTGGCATATCGCTCAAAGTCATAATTTAATATCGGCTACGACTTAAAAATCCCTAGAAGCATTTCATATAGCTAACATGGATTGGGTTATACATGATGAACTCGGCATCACTGTCGGCCACGTGGCCAGTGGAGCCGCAGCATCGGCTATGGTAATCGGCGGTGTTATACCTTACGTGCCGCAATATTTGGAGATCAAGAAGACACAGGATGCAGATGGATTCTCGCTGCATGTGTGTCTTGCTTTATTGATTGCAAATTCACTAAGGATTTTCTTCTGGTAAGCACAATAAAACTATACAGTAGAAATTTGTTATTGCCTAAAATCTTTTTTTTATTTTAATTATCTAATTACGTCACAATAAGTGGTCTGAATCGGGTACCTCATTAAGAAATTTGAGTACCTCTTATGGTAGTTACGTACACATATGTATGTAATATAAGCAGGCATATGTATGTGTGCAGGTATACCAGATTAGTTTTAAGAAAGTATTCAGATTCAGCAGCGCACATCATGCAGCTAGAGATCTTTATTACCAATGAGCATAACACTGACGGCGATAAGTATACTTCTAGAACAACAACAACAACCAATGTGCAAATACCTATACATGGAATGTACAGTTAGACTCTTCTACATATATAGAGAACTCTCCCATAGCGAAATGTTTTCTGTAACGAAGTGTTTTTCAAGACTACGATTTCCCTACAGAATAACTCCATTATAACGAATTTATGCAAATGCAACGACCATATATTTTTCAATGTTTTCAACATCCAATTCACCGATTTTAAGAGTTGCTGTGCCTAAAATCACATGTCATGCCTTGATTATAACAGGTTTTTATGCTAAACAAACACATTTTGTGTTTGTATTTCGATTGCGTAAAGTTGTATCTTATAAAAAATTCAAATTAAAACGTATCTGACAATCTTAATGAGTTTAGTTTGTCTGATTAAATGTCTTTTTTGATAAGCTTAAATTGTCAGCTAATTATATGATAACATTTAAACTTAGTGCTAATAATTGGCAAGTTAATTAAATAGTAATTAAAAATGTATGCACATGCAGGTGTACTCGTATGTTTGCATTTAAACTTTTTTAAATTTTTTGTTTAATATAATATAAAAAGTTATACATTTAATGAATTTAATTATTTCACTTATCTGTAGTTGTTAATTAAGTGATGATTAAACCGACCTTTGCAGCCACAGCTAAATTTTGATGTTCGGAGAGCGCATGTCAAGTAAATATGTGTGTTCATGTATGTGTGTATTTTTTTATAATAATTGTTACAGTGCTAGTTTTGCACGCACAAATTTGACGAGCATTGGAATACGTTGAAACTGGTTAAGGTTGGTCAGGTTTTAATGTACACATAATGCATAAGCTCAGGAACATACAAGTGAACTGTGCAGGTAACAGATTGTAAACTTCTTAAAAAACAATATTGAAATAATAATAATGCTCGAATGTACTAATCAATACTTGTTTTTTGTTTATAGAACCTTTTTTAGAATAAGTTATTTTAACCGAAAAATAAAGGAATCCACCAAAAATTACCAACGTGTGTTACCAACGTTACTGTATGGTTGCGAGTTATATACTCCTTGTGATAGTGTCTGTCGTAGTAAGCTTAATGTTTTGTATAACAACATTGCTAGATACGTGTACTGTAAAAAACGTTATGACCATATTTCAGTATTCGCGAAAAAAAGTTTTACTCCACAAGATCATAAACACTCAGAAACCCAGATACCTCAAAGATCGACTTATGCCTTTAAAGTCCTGCCGTTCGTTAAACTTAGTCCCGATGAAATACAGTTGTTTGGTGACTGAACGTCAATACTTTGTGTTCTCTGTCCGTCTCTGGAATACCTTACCTTGCAAAATCAAACGTATAAAAGAAAGCTCGTGTTTCAAAAATAAATTGCTTCGCCATCTTGCCGAAAATTGCTGAGTGTACTTTAAATCTCTTCCCATTAATCCCTACTCCTGCTACTACTTTTTTTACCTTACTTTCCTTTTAATACTTTCTCCAACTTATACTTCTTTAATACTATCTGTAATTTTAATTCTAATTTTAGTTTCGATTTTACTGTTAATCCGTTTATGTAAACTATTCTTAAGGTCAATCATTGTAAAAATAACCTATGGTTGTATGTTGACTTTAATAATAAATAAATAAATAAATTTAAATGTCAGCAAAAAAATTAAGAAAGATACAGTTCAGATTATTGTTTTCGATGTTTTCGGTTTCGGATTATCGTCTAAAAGCACCACACACCGAAAGTAAATTTGAAACATAATTTATTAGTACCAAACCAAAAACGATAGAATACAGTATTCAGTATTCAATTCGCCTTGATACCAAACCAGTAAAAAATATGTTCTTAATACATAAATAACAATTTAGCTCGCACAAGTGTATGTGCAGGTGTATGTATTTATTTTCATACCAAATATGTGTGAGCAAACCTCCTTAACCAGTCATACTACTTACTATACTGCGCTTTAAAATGTGTAAGCCTTCTGTGCTTCATATTCGAGTTAAATTTAACGACCCAAGAAAGACGCATCTTTCCGGCATACATACAGAGTACGTATTTGTGGATGAACTGCGATCCATATATGTATGCATGTGCATGTGCATTTATTAATAACTTATCACAGAGTCTCTTATTAATAACTTCAATATACACTCATACATACATACATGGATATTTAACCGTTTGAGCCCCAAGCAGGGCGCTATTGAGATTTTATGTAGAGAAACCCCAGTACATTTTGCGTATTGTGGATTCTGTGTTTTCAATACACCCTGTGACTCAAACGGTTAACTAAACATTTACATGCATGCTGAAGCATAATGTCGCTTTCAATAGCGCATACATGCATATGTTTTGCAATCATAGATACGTATGTATGTACGTGCTTAGGTGTTTTTCCCAATTATTTCATTGACAAATTACTGTTTAAAGGTCAAGAGCTTTTTACTTTCCGCCAACACTTTGATTCAAATCGGATCTTCTTTTATTTTTTGATAAATTTGATTATTTTAATTTATGGTTGCAGAATTTGTTCGAATTGTCTTAATTAAATTTCAATCCCTGATTTAATTGCGCCACTTTGCTTGTACATTTATTTATTGTCATAATTAAATGGTTCGTTGAATCGTTGGGCAGATCTCGAAAGGCAACAATTATCGAGAGTTGCAATATTTTAGGGAGAGTTGCTCAAATTAGGATTTGCTGGCTCTGTTTTTTGGAAATTGTCGCAAGAGCTAGCAGCCTTGTATGGGTGAGGCTTGAACGAACTAAAATTCCTGCTGCCATAAGAAAGCAGTACTGTCGGTGCTTAAGTATTCGTCGGTAGGCGGTTGGTTTTTTTTTTGTTTTTTCTTTTATTTAAAAGAAGATACAACTTTTTAGTTTTCTGTTTTTTTCTTTTCTTCTCTTTTTTCCTTTATTTTCTTTTCATTTATTTTTCTTTTTGCTTTTTTTTTTTTTGTTTTTCTTTCTTCTTTTTTCGTTCTTTTTAAAATCCCCCAATCGGGTATGTTCGCTCGCTTTCACCATTTAGATTTGCAACCCTATGCCCAGTCCCGATCTTAAAATAATAGCATTCTCAGCACAGCTTTCTTGATCTCAGAAATATCCTTGTTGTTTGTTCGTTAGTAGAGGTCTTTACCCAAAACAATTTATGGGAATTCGAATTTAGTTTCAAAAATATATGTATGTACATATGTATGTACATATATTTTCCCAGCGGATTCCATGATTCGTTACATCTACGCAGGACGTGGCCAATCCGTCGTCATTTCCTTCTTTTAACTTCAACGTTAATACCATCTTGCTGCGCTATCTCCCACACCATAGTCTGTTATTAATTTTTTTTTTTTTAGAGTTTTCAAAAATGGGGTCTTAAAAAATTGTGCTAAAAAACGTTGGAAAATCATATACAACGCATTATAAATGCTTACATACATACATATACATGTATTTATACATGTTTATGTGTGTGTACACACAGATGTATGTATGTACTGGACGAAGTGTGAAAATATCCGTATATTTTGGGGCATCAAGGTTACAAAACAGCGAGAGAGTCGAAAAATAAATATTTATTATTCTTTACCAGCAAGAGTCACACTTCTAATTAAAGAACCATTTGAAATGGGTGAATTTTTGTTGATTCATTTCTAATGTTTACGTTAGCACCCGATATCTTTTGCGCTCACATCATTTTTTTATACTCGAGATAATTTATCTTATCAGTAATGGATTGTGCTTGAAATAATCCACGATCACTTTCAACGATGCTGCTGTATATATGCACATACATATGTACTTACTTATACATACATATACAACAGTGGAACCGGCTCCATGTTCACTTAAAAAATTCTCATAGGCCCCGCCGGCAGGGAACACAGAATCGCTGCTGTCTGCAATGAAATAATTGGCATCCGGTGATTATTTTTTCGTAAAATCTGTTCATCCCACATTTTGTTGTGTCTGCTACACACGTAAAAGTGATATAATTATCGGATTATTTTCGCAGCTAACTAAACGTTATGAAAAAAATTAAATACATACACACACAAACATACAAATAATGGTGTAAAAGGGATATTGACAGTAAACTGAAAAAAAAGAAATATTATTAATGCGCACAAGCCAGCACAAAATTGATGTGGAGGCAGATTATCAAGTGCTCACTCACTTTATCGCAAAGGTTGATGATCTCATGAAGTTCTGAAATACGAGTATGACAGCGGCATTGTCAGAGTTATGCCAACGTGTGTACGCCTAAATGTACAAATACGGGTTTCATATGAACGTTCACCACATACCTAATTGGTTTGCACAAAAGTGTTGGCTAAAAAACAATTTCCATGAACTTAATGTAAAAATTCCGTTTACATGTGCCAAGCGCATGTTAGTTTTGTTTTTGATCGATGTGTTGATGGCTCAAACCAGAGTTTGTGTGCGCGAAATCAAAATGTTGGTATTTAATGATACTTGTGTGAACGAGAAATATCATTTAAACACCAACCCAATGTATCAAGGCTTGCGTGACCTTTTCAGATAGTTATAATGCAAATAAAAATGAAATTTCCTTTCGGCAGTATACAATTTTCAGTCCTTTAAGGGGTTATACGCAGTTATGACTTTCAAAAAAATCGATTTTTTTTATTGCATTTTTGTAATGTACATATATACAAAAGTATACGCACGAAATTTGAAGTAGATCTAAGCAATACTTTCGGAGTTATACCTAAATATGTAGAGATGCCTCGGCACGTTTTAAGGTAGGTATTGAAACTTTAAACGTGTTTTTTTCAAAACGGCATTTTTCAAGACGGTGTACACGATATCTCGAAAACGGCTTGTTTGATCGGTCAACCGTTTTAACTCAATCTTTGAAGATACATTTTCTAGTAATTAATCGTTCCTTTTGTAAATCTGATACTTATTTTCCATTTTATAATCAATTTACGGTCAAATTTTAACGTAAAAATCGAAATCATTTCTTTTAAAAGCTGCCATTTTGTGAAAATTCACTATTTTGATTAGCCGAACGATTAATTACTAGATAATCTAATATATTAACAAAATTTGTTTGGTTTTTTGATTTCAGATAATCCAATCCTGAGTTACGATGTACACCGTTTAAAGGAGGTTCCAGAAATCGCCTGCAGCGCGCTCTATAATCAACATTTTCATAAATAAAAGATTTTGTTACGTTCTTGAAGGATGCTTTTATAACCGCCAAAAATTTTCAAATTAAAATATTCTGAAGTTTCTTCAGGATAAATCCTTGACAACCCGTCTTTTATTTGCTTCATAACTGCGTATAACCCCTTAAGAATGAAATGGAAAGCTAAATTAGAAACTTCACGAAATGACTTACCACTTAAGCATAACCTCAAACATTACAATAACAATACCGGGCTTAGAGAATATGCAAATCGCGGTACCGCTACTCCGCTCTCTGCAAATTTAAAGCAGCAGTTGAGCTACCGGAATTGTAGAATTTTGTTTGTTTTGTTGTGTTTTGTTTGCTTATAAACTACTTTTTTCTATTACATTGCATTTTACATTAAGCTAACCTAATTAGTTTTTCTTTTCAATTGAGAATATCATCTACTATATAATTTATTAAGGAATAAAAGTTGTTGAAGTTTAAAGTTGAAAAAGTTTAAAGTTGGCTATTTCGACACGCTCTTCCTCATACTCTTTCACAAACCTTATCTACAACTACGTCAAAGTAAAGTCGTGCTCTTTTTTCCATTTCAATTTGCGTAATCTTATATTCTATCATTATTGACTGCGATAATATATTATTAATCTATTATATTATTGCGTATAATTCCAAAATGAGGAAATGTGCCTTAAATCGTTTCAATGAGATGAATGACCTACGTTCCCGCGACAGTTGGTTTTACTTAACCGGAACGACCCGTACTTATATCCGGCCAAGGACTGTCACTCCAGCAGCATTCCCCGTTCATGTATGCAGAATGTTTATGCTGCTACAACAACAACAACCTAGAAATTTACTTTATTGCCAAATCTTTTCTAACGCTTGGCGTTATAAGAAGAAAGTCGGAGTATGTTAAGTCAGTGTCGGGCATATCACCGGTCGTCTTCGTCTAGCTTATCTAGAGGTAGGCCCAGGAAACATACTGTTTCGACGGGATGCGTCCAGAGGGAGAGGGGTGTTAGATGAGTCGGTTTTAGGGGACATGTAAAAAGGTGGTTAGTGTCGTGCGGGGTGCCTTCACATGCCGGACATATGTTTGGTATGTCGGGGTCGATTCTGGATAAGTAGGAGTTTAACCTGCTACAATATCCAGAACGTAATTGTGCCAGTGTTACACGTGTCTCACAAGGAAGCTGGAGCTCTTCATCTGCTATAGGTGGTGGTTGACTCCGATTACGGCATTCACAGGACGGGAGCTTAAGAAGGTGGTGACGGTCTCCCGGTGAATGCCGTTTATTGACTGTCTAAACACTGTCAGGTCCAGTAGATTTCGGTCAGTTTTGTCCTGGATTTCGTCAGCGTAGTTTAAGAGATGTCTCCTGACGTGCCTGGGAGGCGGCTCAGGCTCAAGCAGGTGTCTGCAGGGGTGAAACCTGCGGTATCATCCCAGCAGGAACTGCTTGCTGAGCAGTTTGGTCTCCAGGCTTTACATGACAGAAGCTAGATGGCGTTTATTAATATTTGAATGCCCAGAGGTAGCTAACATAATTTATATAGCTCTTATATTGACCTGAAATTTGAGACACGATAAATAGTTTGCTGACTCGTTTTGTAAAATTAGTTATGTGCTTAGTGGGCCAATAAAGATATCCATACGATTACGTAACAACTTTTGTGAAATTCTTGATTTTAATGCAGTTTAAAGTTGAACGACGTTTATTTTCGATTTTTCACAGAATAGTCTTATAAGAAATAACTGTTCTGTAAGAATTTTCTATTCGAATTCTTTTCGCCAAGCATTAGCAACTGGCGAATAGATGAAGCAACTGGTATATACAATATAAAAATATATTGGCAGCGCTGGAATATAGACCTGCCTAAAATAACATTTATTAGTAAAATAGTGAGTTATACTAGTTTTATGAGGCAAAACCCTATTCGCTAGAGACGAGTGGCTTTGTTGCGTCAACGCGTTACTTGTGATGCTCGTGCTCTGTTAACACCCTTTGTGTTCCCATTCTTCTCAATCTTTTTGTTGACTATAGACTAAAAACTAAGTATTTGCAAGGAGTGTGAACACATCGGTCAACGCCAAATGAGAATTCGCAATGTTGAAGCAATAAAATTCTCCCTGTATCAACGCAGACAAACGAAACTCTCCTGAAAAAGAGTTGGCAGCAACCTTGCTGTTGCTTTCACATGCATACTTATTTTTCTTCAAGCAAACATAGCCCAATTATAGCGAGCAGAGAAGTGCGAACCGAAGGCGCCTTTGATAAACGAAGTAGTTAGTCTTTGAAGAACAATTTCTTTTGATCCCATCCATGTGCATGTTCTGTAAAGCAAACGATAATAAATATAAGTAATTATTCTCATGCGCTTATCAACGCATTAACATTTTCCAATTTAATTGAGTTTTACATAATCATTTTTGTAAAATTCATCCAGCATAACATTGTGGTTTTGCTCATACATACACTCATACATGTATACGTATTATATTTTTATGTATTTACTTTGTCGCGTTTTTGATCAAAATGAAAGACCTGCTAACGAGCACTTTTGATAAATTTGATTATCATCGTTTTAAGCGTATACAGCAGCAATTTTGTTGATTAAATCGACACAAACACAATGATGTACACGAGTATAATACTTTATGTACATATATACATATGCATGTGTGTACAGGCAGGCAAGTACATAATATATGTACAGTGTACTTTCTCTTAACCGGACACCTTAGAGACTGACAAATTTGTACGCTTATAGGAAAAGTGTGAAAAAGGAAATAATATGTTATGGGGGGTTGTCTTGTTAATTCTTAAGGATTTGTGGTATGTACAGAAAAAAGTGTCCGTTGGTATAGAGTGCATTGTATATAGTGCTCATTGAAAAAAGTTCTCTGGTGAGTAGTGGTTTATTCTTCTGTCTCCCCAACAAGCAATCGCTTGCCTGCACGCTGCTCTTTGACAGGTAAGATCCAAGTCAGCTCTGTCGTGTCTGACCAGGAGTGAAAAATTACTTATCTACTACAAGAATGTTTGGTATTTGCCAGAACATCAATAGAAATTCATCTCACTAGTTCAGCTTTTCTCTGCAGGGCATTAAATTTTACAGCACCACATATTTACATACACACATAAATACAAATACCATGCACACACACATACTCAATTCCTTTCACACATTTCAATGAATACAAAGAAATTTATGTGATTAAGCGCAACGCAATCAGTTGTCAGAAAACACCTAAATCCACATACATGTACACCACATACATACATACATTTACAGAGGAGTGCTAACGCATTCCAATACGATCTGAGTAGACTTTTATACTATAATAATTGTGGTAAACACTTTAAATGCCATTTATGTATTGCGTCTACCTCCACAGCTTAAGCTGTTCAATAACAAATTATACAGCCAAGTATATACACACGCATATGTATGTATGTGCATATGTATAAGTGACAAAAATGTACACACTTATTGAAAACTCAAATACTGATAACCGAATGACTGATTGATTTCTTAATTTTAACTGCCTTAGACAGAGATAGTGGGATAAAGATAAAAACTGAATTGCTGTTTAGTGACTATTAATAAACACTCCGAGAGCTTTTTACTTCTATTCCCATTATTAAATGAATGATGCGTACTTTTGGTGACTTGTTAACAAAACAACACAAATAGTACAGTTTAATTGACAGGCAATAAGTTGCTAGGTTTTAAGACAAATTTACATGTTAATCAGCCACAACTGTAGCTTTAGAACCCATCTTAATAAAAATTTAATTACAGTATTGAATTTTTCCAAAACATATTAGAATTTTTTGGTCGCAAAATAAGAGCCACTAAAGTCCAATAAGTTGTGTGTGTGTGTGCTTAGTAGCTATAGTTTTAATGCAGAAAGTAGTGTAGACAAAACCAAAAAAACAAATATGAAAGGCAATCAATAACTTTATCGGTATTTGCAAAAGATAATGAATGGCTTTGTTTATATTCTATAATTACGGTATAAGGTAGGTTATTTATGTACATTACACTGTCACACTGCTACATACATACATATATAATTTATAACCTATGCACATAAACGTATGCATGTATGCATGTGTGCGTGTATTACATTAGATGACTAGATTAGTTAAGAAGAAGAAGAAGAGAAGAAGAAATGGGGGGGGGAAACATCTATGCACTACGGCCATTAAGGCCTATTGCTTCTATTATGCTAGAGGATTCAATGGCCGTCAATGAGATGGTTCGTTAGATAGAAACAGAATGATTTCTCTTGGCAACAACAGTGACCAATTTGGAGAATGATTGTAATGATTTGGATGTCGCGGTCAAATACAAATGGTTACACTTGGCATCTTTCCCTCCCTCCGCATCTGAAGATAATATTAAAGGTTACGTCTCTAAGCATACAGGCTTGAGTACAAATGTACTTTCCTGTTTCAAACTGGTCAAAAAGGATGTTTCATTAACGAGCATTAAAAGGGTCAACTTTAAATTGGGAGTTCTGGAGCCTTCGTATGAAAAGTTGTTAAGCTCAGAAATCTAGCCAACAAATGTAACTGTGAAGCAGTTTCGATTTTTTTTCAAAAGATTCGCAGCAGCCGCCACCGGCATAATAAGATCTTCGAATCTTCCTAGTGGCATGGGTACAAAGGCTGAGTATGTACATTCCCTTAGTGCGCAGTTAGATTACGACATCTTCGTTATTGTTGAGACCTGGCTAAATACAAGTTCCACCGACAATGAATTCTTCGACTCGAACTTATTTAACGTTTTTCGCAAAGACAGGGATATTGCAAAAACAGGCTGCTTGCGTGGGAGTGGCGTTCTTATTGCTATCAAGTGTCACTTAAACGCATTTTCTACTGGAATTGACAGTTTTTGGCCGGATATAAATCTGGGTCGTTCCGGTAACCTAGAACCGATTGTCAAAAAGCTCGCGCGGAGTGCATATTAACACATGGGCTGAAAAGTAAAGTTTTGGGCCTAACAAAGAAAACACGTTTTTTTTGTTCAAAATTAGCTTTAATTATCAACGGAATTTCCATGAAGAACAACGCAATCATTCCAGCGCCGCTCTAACATTTCAATACCAGTTTTGTAGAACGATTTATCTTTTACCTCAAAATAGGCCTCAATTTCAGAGATAACCTCTTCATTCGAGCCAAATTCCTTACCGACAAGTTTTTATTTAGGTCTGCGAACAGCCAGTAGTCGCTGGGAGCTAAATGTGGCGAGTACGATGGATGTGGGAGCAGTTCGGAGTTCAATTCATGTAGTTTTGCCATTGTTTTGATTGACTTGTAACTTCTTGTTGTTGGTCAACAGTGCGCAAACGCGGCACCTACTGTCATAGTTAAATACGCATGCAATATAAAGCCAAAATGTTCCTTTGCTATCTTTACAATATCACTTTTCGATCATTCAAAAGAATTTTGTGGAGTTTTTTGATGGAGTTGTTTGCTGGTGTTACCGCCTCATTTGGACATGCACCATGATGGAAAGAGTAATGAGATGGCGCCTATCGTGGTACCGCTACTTTGTTCTCAGCGAATTTGACAATAAGTTACGTCGTTTTAGTACCAGTATGGCCAGATTACCATTTTCGTAAGTTGATTTAGGATTTTTTTTGTTACTTACTCTCGGAGTTTTAGTTCTTTTCTAGCCTGTTCTAGTTAAAAGTAATATTTATAATTTTGGAAAATATAAATTTTTTTAAGATTAGTTCAATAATTCTCTCAGTTTTATTTAGCTTTCCTTTTTTTAACATCTGGTCGCATTGCTCATGATTGCAATTGTTGTTGGTGTTCTTCTGCTTTCAGCAGTCAAATCTCTCTCTCGTTACTGCAGTGTTGCCTAGCTTTGGATATAAAAACGCACTAAAATGCCCATTTAAAGAAAATAAAACACCAAATTTTTATTGAATTATTTAAAGAACTTTGTATGCGTGATAAATTGTCTTTAAAATGTGCGTTTTTTTTTAAATAAATGTGTTATGGATGTGTACAATTTAATTTAGGAGTTTTTGTTAAGAGATCGACTTTTTTGCAGTATTTGAGGTTATGTAACAAGATAAGCTCTTTTTGTAAAAATGTCGTTATGGCTTTTTCAGTATTTTCTGATATTTTGTTGCTTATTTTTACTGTGAATATGTACACCTCTTGATGCCCTATGTCCAACTAAGGATTGAGGACCGGACGAAACGATTACACCTCTATGGTTTTAATTCGCATTCAGTAAATTCAAACGCTTTTTAAAATGTGTAAAAAGGTTTTCAATGTAAAGAAAAGTTGAGAGAGGGGCACTTAATATTTTTGCATAAACTTAAAGGGGGCAAAAAATTTAATTTATAGGTACATACTTTCAAAATATCAAATTTTATACGAACCATAGTTTCGGCAGCTTTAACACTAGAACTACGAAGATTTACCATATACCTATTTCAACTAACCGGTCATTTTGACCGGTTTTTTTGTTTAACTACACAAAACAGTAGAAATTTAGAAATAAAACTAAAAATTCATAAGATAATTAAATTTTCAAGCAAAAGAAACATATTTTATTCATTTATTGTATATAGTTCCATTAACAATTTCAGTTTGCTGATCTTCACTCTCATCGGAATAGGACGGAAATCTTACACTTTTTCTTTTACATACCTTGAGTATGTTCTCCTCTTCACTATCACTGGATACATAGACTTTCTCTTTATCAAACTGGACCGCTGAAATATTTGTTGATTTGCAGACAACTTCGGATATATCTTCGCATATATTTGATATATCTTCAAGAAATTTTGTTTTTTTCGAATGTGACGCCATTTTCAGGGTAATAACTTCTAACTGAGAACTATAATTTTATTTCCCTTTCTAATAATGAAAAAAAGATTCAATCAGAAACCACTTACAATGTATGCAAGAATAATGTGAGATTATAAAGAAATATAAAAAATATTTAATTTATTGTCATTTGCAACTATACACCATAAGTAAGAATACTAAATTGAAATGTTTATATGCTACGATGCTGTGATAACTTATCAGTATAGGGGTTACAGACTGACTGTAGAAATTGTATTCATATTACGGATTTAGTATAACTGTATATACCATATTACAGTTATACAAATTTTCGCATAATATATGGAAAACGCAAAATCTTTGAATTCCGGGAATTTTCTATATTCAAAAAGAATATTTCAAGAATATACAAAAAATATTCATGATATTTTTATGACCGATCAAAATGACCGGTTCGTATATTTAGGTATAACACATAGTTAACTCTGAAAATTCGAAGCGTAAGAACAAAATAATCTATAATATTATTCTATACACAAATTTAATAAAAATCATGAGTGTATTAACTGCGATATTTACGATATGTTTATTTATTAAACACAACAAATAACAAATACAAATTATATCAGATTGATCTCAATCGCACTCCATGACACTCGCTATCCCTTCGACGTGTTTCGCTCGTTCACCATACGCATCGGTGTCGTTGCCAGTTGTCATCAATCAGTAGGGTTGCCACATCCCTCCCATTTTTTTTAGCTTCAACTTAATCCCTTCTTGCTGAGCTGACGGTGGATCGCCGGTGCACACGTTTGAAACAGGTGGTGATGTGACCTTAGCCACTGACTTAGAACGTAGTAACCCTTGTGACGAGCCTGCCTCCTCCGCGCCTGAATTCCTGGATAGTGTTGAATATTGTTCAGTTGTATCGAAGTTTGGTGTTAACTTATGCGGGAATACTACGTTCTTTAAAAGCACAATATCTCCAACTCCAATGTCCGAGCTCTTCGCATGTCTTGCTGCATCAGCCTTCTCTTTCCCTTTATGTTTATTTATGCAGTCCAAGTCTCTTGCCGGCGAATCACCGATTTCTTCTGTTAGATCACGTATGTCTGGGATCTTGTCGCGAATGGTTCGATTAAACATTAATTCCGTTGGTGTGGACCCGGTTGTGCTGTGAGGTGTCACGTTGTACATCATTAAGAATTTCTGTATCTCTGACTTATAGTTCAATTTGTTAGAGTGAGCAATTTTCAAACGCTTCACTAGTGATCGATTCATATTCTCGACCTCTCCGTTAGCTTGAGGCCAGTACGGCGGTGTTGTGACTAGCTCAATGTTATTCTCTCTACAGAATTCTCTAAACTCATTGCTCACATATTGTCTCCCATTATCGGTACGCAAGGATTTAGGTAATCCTAGTCTAGAGAAGATGGCTTGTATTGCTTGATAGCGCGAGAAATAATCTATCAATACGAGTAAGTATTCCCCGTTGGGAAGTGGACCTAGTAAATCCGTTGCCACACATTGCCATGGTCCGTCGGGGAATTTGTGTCTGTGCATTGGGGATGGATTGTTTGGTAGCGATACCAGCAAACAGTCTCGGCAATTTTTAACAAAACGTTCCACCTCTCTGTCAATCAGGGGCCACCAAACCTTCGCTCTTAGTCGTCTTTTCATCGCCGACTCCCCTGGGTGCCCTTCGTGTGCCAGTGCCAGTACTCTTTGCCGCAGAGATTCGGGAATCACGATGCGTCTCCCACGCAGGAGTATATTGCCTAGCACCGAAAGTTCTAGTCGGAACGGATAATATATATTGGACGTTCCCGAGCTCCACGAATTGTTACTTATGTGAGTGATTGCATCAGTTATGTGATCATCTTCTGTACTTGTCTTATCAATGACAGTTACTGTAAGAGTTGCTGGCACGGAACTACACACGATTTGGAAAACATCATTTTCGCAGCTGCTATCAAATACGTCGCCACTTGAAAATTTGACTAGTCTCGATAAGGGGTCTGCTATATTTTCCCTTCCAGCGCGATAAATTACTTTAAATTTGAAAGCTTGTAGTCTTAGGAGCCAACGTTCAATTCTGGCAGGTGGCTTGGATGTCGGTTTAAAAATAGCTTCAAGGGGTTTGTGGTCTGTGACCAATTCGAATTGTAATCCTGCTAAATAATAATAGAACTTCTCTACTGCCCAAACCAGAGCCAAGCTTTCTTTCTCTGTTTGAGAATATCTTTTTTCAACGTCTGAAAGACTCTTGCTAGCGAACGTGATTATCTTCGGATCCCCAACGGTGTCGAATTGAATTAAGACTGCTCCTAAGGCTATTGGGCTGGCGTCAGCTATTACGCGGGTTCTGTTCTTTGGATCGAAGAATGCTAAGTTGGGTATTTGCGCTAGATAAGCTTTTAGTTTTTTAAACGCTTGTTCTTGATTACAACCCCAGATGAAAGTGCTATTTGATTTTAGGAGACTCCTCAAAGGCTCAGTAATGTCCGCTAATTTTGGTATGAATTTCCCTATGTACGTAACTAGGCCTAGAAAACCTCGTCTTTGGTTTTTGGTGCTCGAAATTCTCCGATTAATTTCACTTTCTCTAGATCGGCTGTGAAGCCTTGTTCCGATAACATGTGCCCCAAAAACTTTAGCTCCTTCACTTTCCAAGCGCATTTATCTGTGTTTAATACGACACCATTCGCATTAAATATTCGCATGACGTCCCGTACCGCTTCGTCATGTTCTTGTTCCGAACTTCCGAATATGATTACATCGTCGATATAGTTGAGAACGTTCTTGCAAGGTGATAGCAACTCTTCCATTATGCGTTGGA